>NC_061114.1:222615689-222632509 GCF_002878395.1 Capsicum annuum | reverse complement strand
GTTTAGTTGTTGTCTTTGCTTGGTATTAAAGTCTTAAATTTGGACTTTCATTTTTCCTTTGAGTTCATTTTCAACAGGAGATTAGGTTGGAAGGGGTGAATGTACTAGTTTTTGTAGAAAACCTAGACGTTAAGTATGTTTGTTTCGGATAAGTCTTCTTTAAAGCATGAATTATTCAAAGAGGTATGATGTTTGCGACTATTAAAAGACAATGTCCAGAAGAGATGAGGAAGTCAATGGGGCGGAGATTTAATTTCCTTGTGTTGGATTGATTCAGTTGAGTTTTCAAACATTTGCATGCCTTCAAGTGAATCATGATTTGGGATAATAATCATTGTATGTTAACGTATGTATACATTCAAGAACGTATTTTTTAATATTCTTATTATATTATGTTTTTTTATTTCATCCACAGAAACGTGCATTGCTCAATCTTTTAATACCATGTTGGTTTCCTTATTCACGCAAACTTTCACTTGTTTTTTTTTACATGATTGATCATTGTTATTCATAGAAACTGCCACCAGTCCTTTAGTATTGGTATTATAATACTTTGTGTTTGTTAAGGTAAACATATCTATTTTCCTATGCTGCTCCCACAGGATTCATTTAGTAAAAACAGAGGTGAAAATAAATGTGTTGTTATCATAATGTTTGTGTCATATCTACTATTCTGTGTACCAAATATTTTGGTTGCTTTTGTAGGTTGTTTGTTAGTTATTGGTTATCACTATGCCATTGTTTTACGTCTGCATTTGTGTTTTTACTTCGTATTTGTTTATTGTTGCTTGTACAAATGGTTTCTATGAATTCTGGTCCTTGTGTCATTTTTTTGTGTTATAATCACGTGTTTTAATTTTATTCATCATATTCTGTCTCTTATGCATATCGACTCATTTTTAAACTTAGCCAATTATGCGATTCAGAGTGATTCTAATTCTTGCCTTTCTTCCTTTACATGTGAATCTGTTTTGAAGTCGACGATGTACTCCTTCCTATTGCATTGTCAAGTAGGCCAGTGAGGCCCGTGTCAAAGTGATCCCATGGCGTCTAAACATGTGAAGTCGAACGAAGAAGAAAAGAATGGGTTAAAATCCCATCATTGAAGCGTTCAAGAGACTTAAAAGTCTTGGTTTTCATTTTATTTATTTTCTTAGTGTTTTTTTCTTTATTAATTTAGTTATTTATTTTATTTATTCATTTAGGCCTCGAAGCCAAAGTTGTACTTAATACAGGTGGAGCGATACTCGAGCCGAAAGCTCAAAAACTAGATTAGGACAGGGTCGACGGTTTGGGCTTAAACGCCTAAATCATTACTCCCCCTCTTTCCCTTTTCCCTTTTGCTTATTTGTTTTACATGTTTCTTGTGAATCTAGTTGATTCCCCTAACTAAGTCCCTAAAATTTTGATTTTGCAAAACCTTTTTGTAATTAACTACTTTTTAACAAATTAATCTTTTTTGAAGTCAATCAAAAGATGTTTTCAAACAGTCCGGATAACCGCAAGTTAGCAGATGTTTTAGGAGCCTAACACCTTCCTAAAACGTTAATAAGAACCACTTACTCAGAATCTTCAAAACTTGAGCGATTTGTCTGTTTTGGATCGTTTAAAGTGTTTAAAGTTTCTTAATTCCTTTTCAAAATTAAGTGGCGACTCGCAAAAGCAAAAATTTTCATCAAAGCAAAAATGGCAACTCTGCTGGGGATTGAAAACTAGGTTCTAATCAAATGTTTGATTTTGTCTTTTGATTAACTGTTTATGTGTTTATGTGTTTCTATTCTGTAAAGTTTAATTATCGCATCTCATGGCATATTTCTGCATTATTTAAACTATTTTTGAGTTTCGTGGATGTCCCGGCCCCCGTTGTTCAATTCCAAAATATGTTAGATATACGAACAACTTATTAGCACGTGAATCGTCTAATGGCTGTTCGTATTTTCAAACTCAAGTTGTCCGCTTGAGAACCAGTGTTCAAACCAACTCTAGACACCTAGGATAGAACGAAACCAAAACCTTATTTTAGGCATGAGCCTAGGATGACCCAATACCCGAGCAGGGTATTGGGCCCATTAGAAAACCTGCCCTACGTCTTTGACCCCGAGTCAATTATAGATGAACCATATTTATGTGTTGAATAAAATATGCTTGTCTAATTCAATTCATTATCCTTTGGGGGTCGAAAAAAAGCTTGATTTGCTTACTTTCGTAAGAAGAATTGAAGCAAGTTAAGCAAGAAATTGATCGATTTGGAAGGTTGCATCTAAGTAACAGTTTGAACGTCAACGGATGTCACCAATATAATAAATGGATGAAGTTAAGAAGGCGAAGGCTGATAGAAAAAACACTCAGGAATTAATATTTTCTATCCCCTGTGTGAGAATGTGTTTTCTTTCATGTTATTTCCCTTTCCCTAAAGATTGTATCCCTCTTTTGTTATCTTTTGTAGGCATTTATGCCTTTTTAGTGTCTGTAAAAGTTGGGGGATAATGGATTGACCTTAAGCAAGCATATATTTTTCTTCAAAAATCGTTAGGCCCAAACCCTTGGCTCAAAAGGGTCACCCCAGTTAAGATATTCATTATTATAATATTTTTATGTGATATAACTATCTTATGTGTTTATGTGCGTTTGTTTGGATCAAAGACAAGTTTATCCGCTATGCTCCTATGGATGAATTTGGCTATGACACAAACAACTCTACGTGGCTATTTCTTGTCAAGTATTTTGCATTGCTTATCACATGCGGAGACTAACACATTTGCCTTTGAGTTGTTTTACTTTATAGTTAATAGAAAACTACTCCGTGTTGAAAAGAGCTGGCAGAACAACTCTACTTCATCCAGTCAAAAGCGCACAAAATCCCATCCTCTGACCATCATTCAATAATGACTGGAAATGACGAAGAAAATACATTGACCATCAGGGACAATGTAATAGCGGAACAGAGTGAGATGATTGCGGAACTTGCAAGAAAACTAGAAATGCTTCAGGAGGAAATAAATCGTACACGAGATTTGGCTAACTTGGCCAACACTGTCAATGCTCCCGCTCTAGGAGGACACGGGACTCCGCTCCAAATCTCTCCCTTCAGTACGCCTATTCTCGGGGATCAGCCAAATAATATATCATCCGTCTCTGCCTCTCCACTTGTCCAAAATACCAATTGTGAAAATAACCCAAATGCTTACCATCCACAAAATCCATCCCTCGCCCCATAAAACCCTTCTCCGAATCCACAAAATTCAATCCCAAATCCCCAGAACCCATTGCTAAATCCCCAAATCTATCCCCAAATCCATCAAATCTACCTCTGAATCCACCAAATTCGTTTCCAAATTTGAAAAATCTTTCTCAAATTCCATCAAACTACTCTCAAATTCCATAGAGCTTTTCCAAGTTTCAAAACGCCTCCCCACCTACCAACCAACTTTTTTTCATCCATGAAATCAAGCCGCTCTTCCATATCCTCCTCAAGCTATCATATCCCCTGACATCTATCATACCTTTCCTAATCTTGAGATAGACTATTATGAGGAGAAAGAGAAGGAGTGGAGGACCGAGAATAAAAAGAAGTTGCTAGCCATGAATGAAGGGATCATGAGAATCAAGGAATCTCATGGGGCAGGTGATAATGATGCTTTGGGTTACGATGATTTGTGTGTGCACCCCAGAGTAGATCTACCATAAGGTTACAAGATCCCTAAATTTGAAGTGTTTGAAGGTACCAGAAATCCAATGGCCCATCTAAGAAGGTATACTAATCATATGGTTGGGATAGGAAGAAATGAGGCATTATTGGTGCGTTTATTCAGCCGAAGCTTAAGCGGCAAAGCCTTAGATTGGTTCATGTCTCAAGAACTGAAAAGATGGTCTAATTAGAAGGCGTCGGCTAAAAGTTTTCTCGATAGATTTGCATTTAACATTGAGATAGTCCCTGATCGATACTCACTAGAATGTATTAAGCAGAAGAATAACAAGAGCTTTTGAGACTACGCCTTCCGTTGGAGGAAAGAGGCTGCTAAAGTGCGACCTCTTATGCCTGAAGAGGAGATGGTATTCATATTCTCTCGTTCTCAGGAAGGAGAATTTTATACTAGGATGGTATTCGCGGTCATGGAGACATTCACAGATTTGTTAAAAATTGGGGAATATTTAGAAGAAGGCATTCGAACAGGAAATATTGTCAAAACCCCAACATCATCTGGGACTTCCATGTTCCTAAAGAATAAAAGGGAAGACGAAGGTCAAGTATCTACTAATTCTTTCGATAAATTGAAGAGGAAATTCAAGCCTAGGAATATTCTTTCCTCACCACCATCACTAATTCTTTATCCTGTATTCTATGCCCAACCCCAATATGAAGCTCCATTTCCCCAGTGTCAAGTTCTGCAGCCAGATTATCAATCTCATATTCAAGCTACTCTTCCAAACAATCAAATAAACTTCCAAGCGCCTCCAAACTTTCATCAAGTACCTCCTCCTACTAATCAAAATCAATATAACCCCCCACGTATAAACCTTGAAAAGAAGCCCCCTAGAAAATTTACTTCATTGACTGAAAGTCGTACCCAGCACTTCAGAAGATTGATGAAGGTTGGTTATTTACAACCTATTTCACCAAATCCTACCAATCTTAATTCTCGATTCTTTCATGCCGATCAAAGTTGTGCCTATCATTTAGGAGCAGCGGGGCATAGTACCGAGGAGTGTATTAACTTGAAACTTAAGATCCAAGATTTGATCGATCAGAAGGTCATCACACTTCAGTCGCCGACACCAAATATTAACAATAATCCATTGCCTAATCACGGGGGACCTACAGTTAACATGATTGACATAGAGGGTGAATGGGCGTCTAGCAAGGCCATCACTAAGGTAAATTTAGAAGGACTCAAAAGACCAGAAGAAGTGGAGAAGATAGAGAAAGTTGTGGCCGCCTTAAGTAAGGATTTGGAAGGAATTATTGATCCTATTATGGTCCTAGAAATAGCATTTAAGCGTGGAGTAGGATACCAACCAAGAAAGGAAGATGAGATCGACGATAATTTAAAAAAGAGTCTGTTTAGGCCCCTGCCGCTCTTGTACCAGTCATTTCCCGTACATGAGATGTCAAATGATGATGTTCTTGGGGATAGGATAGGAGATTTTTTCGAAGGATGCCATGCTCTGCCAGATGATTTCCCAAAGTCTTGTGGGGTGAAGAAGATTGTATCAGAGGAGGCCTTGCAAAACTGGACCTCCACTCCACTCATAACCCGTCACCCATCGTGGTAGATGAAAAGGACAATTACTAATAGTTTTTAAAATCAATGATGATCCGGAGGAGGCCCCGTGATCCACCCTTTTATGTATTAAATTTTCCTTTCGTGTTTTACAACTTTCAAAAAGGCATGGGCCCATATTTGTGTGGGTCATGAGCCATAGTTTTATTTATTTTTCAAAAGGCCTCCCTTTATTTATGAAGTTATTTTTTAAAAAATATGATTATCTAGCATGGTTTATTTTGATAGCAATAATTTAAAAACCTGCTAATGTCATGTCATGTGAAGGGTTAGACGAACAAAGCAAAGGAAATAATGATGAACAGAAAAGGTGATGAGGAGCAGTTAGTAGTAGATACAGAGTAATGTGAAAATCAAAAGAAGCTCAACCTGGAGGAGCCCTAATCCTACCTGAGATAGATGGTCAAGAGTGGACCAAACCAATCAATTCTGATGCGGTAAAGAGATATTGTGCTTGAAAGATGTTATAGTTTTTGTTTCTTGGTTTATTTGTAATCGTCTTTATAATAGTATCAATTTCATGATGTGAAATTGCCTAGAACCCCTTCCCTTTATCTACGAACTACGTTTGACCTGAATTCTCAAAAATGAGATACATAGGCGGCCTATGTCAGCTTTGGTTAATCCCTTAGGATTATTTATCCTTTCCCTTTATGTACGAACTACGTTTGACCTGAATTCCCAAGAAAGGGATACGTAGGCGGCCTATGTCGGCTTCGGTCAACCCATTAATTTCTTTTGTATATCCCTAGCATAGTCCTAAACTACGTTTGACCTGATTCCTACTTCAACGGGATACGTAGGCGCCCCAACGGCTCGATCATATACCCCAGGAAATGGAAACTGGGGTAGAATTTTCGAAAAGGAATCTCAAAAATTCACAAGAGAAGATCGTCATCCAATAAAGAGAACGAAGATCAGCAAAGACTTCAGATCCACTCAAATTGGTATCATCTTAAACACTTTTAAATTGGGGCAGAAATTTTGAGAGAGACCTTAAAATTTCCACCAAATACTGGAATATATTTCAAATTCCCCAGCACCAGAGGTTAAGGCCAAGCTTTTAAAGTAACCAGCTGCGACAAAGTCTAGGAAGACTCAATTTCTGGATATAATAGAACCTTTTGAAGAAACCCTTCCAACAAAATCATGAGTTTTGGAAACCATCCGTCGGATATAGTTAAAACCATGAGAAAGACGTTCGTTGAGCTAGTACATCACATGACTGGCAGAGATTTTCTAAAGTTTTATAGAAGCTTTCGAAACTGTTTTCTAAAATGTAAGGTTACTTTTAAAAATATTACAAATCATCGATTTAGTACTTGCCTACACATCAAATGGGATGGAGTGTCAAGGTGAAATTCCCAACATTGCGGAACGCCCAAGAGATGGCAAGGAGGAAATCAAGGATTGAAGAAGGTCAACACAGAGTAATTTCATTAAACTAATCATTTTTATGTGGATGCAGGGATCAATACACAAAGATGAGATTCTCTTTCAAAATCCCCAAGCAAATTGGGAGCCACACCAAAGTATTAATGCTTAAGAACGTACTTTTCGGTAGCCCTAAAATGGGTTTAACACCCATTTATTGAGGACCTTTTGAATTGCCCATCTCATTTCTTGAGATCCTGTAGGACAAACAAAATCATTTGTCTTCTTTACAAATTGTATTTAGAATCTTTTCAAAAAAAAAATAGTCGCTAGCAAAATCGACTTTGTGTCTATTAATTGTCTACCTTAAGTATAGGTACATGTAGAGAGCAAGATGCAGACAAATGAATTCAGGTGAAACTGTTTTTAAATTGCCAAGAGGGCCATTTTATATCATTACCGAGAAGGCTATTGCATGTCATCGCCAAGAGGGCCATTATATGCCATTGCCAAGAGGGCCATTGCAAATCATTTTCGAGAGATCCATTTCATGCTATTGCCAAGAGGGCCATTGCATATCATTGCCGAGAGGGTCACTGCATATCATTGCCAAGAGGGCCATTTCATGCCATTGCTAAGAGGGCCATTGCAAATCATTGCCGAGATGATCATTTCATGCCATTGCCAAGAGGTTCATTTCATATCATTGTTAAGAGGGCCATTACATATCATTGCCGAGAGGGCCATTTCATGCCATTGCCAAGAGGGTCATTGCAAATCATTGTCGAAAGGGTCATCTCATACCATCACCAAGAAGGCTATTTAATATCTATTAACACGTGAGACATAAACGCTGGCATCAAGGATATCATCAGCATTCAATATCTGTTGACACACTAGACATAAATGCTGGTGTCGAGGATATCATCAGCATTCAATATCTGTTGACACGTAAGACATAAACACTGGCGTCGAGGATATCTTATTATTTTGTGAATCAGCATCTGAATGCATCACGAGCATATGATTTGAAGGGACACCTTTAAGTCGGTATCTAAAGACGGATGATATATAAGATTTTCTAGAAATTGACAATTTGAGGGTCATCTATAAGTCATATTATTTTAAATAGGATAGTGTGCAAGATTACCTATGAATTGATATCCCATAGGTTATCTGTAAACCGCAACAACATCCTAACCGGATAGTATGCAAGGTCACCCAAAAATCGATAGTTTAAAGGTTATCCATAAGTTAGAGCTAAATCCTTACCGGAGAATATGCAAGATCATCAAATTGATAATGTCCAAGGGTTCTCTATAAGCCGCGTCATATCCAAGATCGATTATGTCCACGATTACCCAAAGACTATCAATTTGAGATATAGCTGTAAGTCATATTATATCCAAGGTCGGATGATGTGCAGAAATTCCGGAGAGCTAACGATTGGAGGGATATCTGTAAGTCATCTCTTATCCAAGGTCGGATAATATGCAGGATTACCTAAAGGTTACCGACTCAAATGATATCTATAAGTCGCCTCACCTCCGACATCAAATAATGTACAAGGCTATCCAAGGATTGATAATTCGAGGGAAATCTATAAGTCGTATCGATACATGCGCATAAGCTTACTCGAAATCATATGCCAAGAATTATTGTCAATAACCGAAAAGATTATCCTTACACATACAACAAGCATTATAGGCGACCAAAAGGGTTGCCTCATCAACACAAGGTTACCTGGTTGCAGAGACCATTCCGCATAAAGTGTCGTCGGTGTCCAAAAGGGTCACCACACTTTGAAAACATATTCGCTCTATAAATGATTAATTATGAAACAACCAAGGAGGTTGTTGTTTTTGTTATTGCGAGTTATTTCCGGCCATAACTCCGTGAAAATCATGCCAAAGCCAACCTCTTTCAGATTCAAATTTGTGGTCGGACAAAAATTAGGAACGTCAACCTCCCTTTGCCCAGGGTTACTTGCATCCACCCTACCCAAAGGGAGGGGGCAATTGTTGACAACTAATTTTATCCCTCCAACACTAACTTTAAATCCCGAGTTTCTTCGATTTTCAATAAAATTGAAACATTTATTTCATCGGAATAAAAGGATTTTCAAAATATTTATTTGGACAAGTTTGTCATTTTAAGTAGCGATTATATATAATCGTACTCAATTATACAAGATTATATAATTTGATTACTTAAATATTTATTCTATGGAATAACGGATTTTAATCAAAGCTTATTTTGAAAATAAACTTTAAAGATAAAATCTTGATTTAAGTAGAATTTGCCCTCAAAAATAATTTAATTGAAAAAATATTTGTTTAATTTACCGAATCAAGAAACTCAAGATTAAACAAAGTATTGATTAGTATCGAATCTCGATTAATTTTAGTTAATTTATTAAATTCAACCATAATTGGAATCAAGTCGATCACGATTGCAATGCAATTGATCGAATTAATATCTAATTTGGTAAACATTTAAGTAAATTAGGTACAAATTAATTTAATTGGGATATTTTTAAATTATCAAATTTCTACCCCCTTCATTTTAAATCGGACCACATTAAGCTGCAACCCACTCCATTTAACTACACCCAGCAGCCCACTTAATTAATTTTCAGCTTTCCTTTAAAGCCTAAACATGCCCAATACTAAAACCACCAGCCAACCCAATTTACCCCTTCAGCCTAATTTGTGACCCAACAAACAACAGGACCAACTCCCCTCGACATCCCTAAGCCCAATATCATAACACAATCTGGCCCAGGCCCACTCCTTTTCTCCTTCAAACAACAAACACTCCAATCCAGTCCAATAAAGCTTAAACCGGCCCAACTCCTTCTAAAACCCCTCTTTTCTTCTTCAACATCAGTAAGCCTCATCCCAGCTCCGACCCGCTATTCAAATCGTTCCAATAACCCAATTCTAAACCGCGACAAACAGTCAACCCAACCCAAAATCGTTCCATTTGTACTTTCTTCACGCGTTTCATGCGATCCAGTACGAGAAAACCCTCGAAGCTTCTAGAAATGAGGATAGGTGTCATCCCCAACGTTTGAACTCCGCAAATCTTGGGATGACCGGTATGATTTCGTACGTTTTTAGCAATTTTTCATTGGTTGAGATGAATTCCCTTCCTTTTTGGTGGCCTATTCCGGATTTGGGGGGCGAAAAATCCAAAAAGTGGGTACGATTGAGGATAAGAAATGGGGCTTTGGGAGGGACTTTCAAATTCAAAATCCCAGGGTATCCTTCTTTGAAATTCCAAAAGAGGACCCCAACTGATGGGGTTATCAAAAGACAATTGGGGTCACTGTGGGGAGGGTCTTTTTTTCTCTCTCCTTTCCCATCAAAGTTCAAGATTTATGAGGCAAAAAGGGGTTCTTTATTTTTTTGACTTTCTCTTTCTCTTTGAGGAGTCGAAAAATTCTAGGGTCCAAAATTAGGGTTCAAAAAGTGGGTTGGGAATTCTAAAAGTAAAAGAACTTTTTTTTTGTGAAAATTTTCTCGTCCATTCTTTCTGGGAAGCTGGTCGATCAATTGGAACTTCCCGAGTCGACAACATCAACTCCCGGTGGTGACAGTTTTGTTGATAGCTCGTCATCCCATTTGCTGCGCTTAAAGAGGTAAGCAGATTCTGCTTTTCCCCTTAATTTGACCGTTCCTCATCTTTTCTTCTTCGTAGCTGATATAGCCATAATCGTAATCTTGTTCTTCCGAGAGTAGCTGATGTAGTCGAAGTCGCAACTTTGTTTTCTGGAATTAGCTGTTGACGGCCTTGGAGGCCATAGGTTTATTTGTTGAAGATGATATCTTTTAACGTATGTTTGGTGGGATAGTTTTAGATTGCTAATTAAATCACACTGTGGTAAAATTTACTGTTTTTCCTGATTTTCCATCTATGTTTGATAGTTTTCTATGTCGTTGAGGTCTGAATGTTGTTCCAAGTGATTGTATCCAAATGATTATTTTGAACAGTAATCTTCTGTTCATGATCATTTATGCCTCCACCCATTTGAATATTAATCGGATGCGGTATTTCGATTCGTTTCTCAAAATATTCTCTAGCCTATTATTTAAGAGTAAGTACGTCTGTCATTTCTCTGCTAGAGTTATTTAGTTGTTGTATTTGCTTGGTATTAAAGTCTTAAATTTGGACTTCCACTTTTCCTTGGAGTCCATTTTCGATAGGAGATCAGGTTGGAAGGGGTGAATATACTGGTTTCTGTAGAAAGACTAGACGTTAAGTACGTTTGTTTAGGATAAGCCTTCTTTAAATCATGGATTATTCAAAGAGGTATGATGTTTGCGACTATTAAAAGACAATGTTCAGAAGAGATGGGGAAGTCAATGGGACGGAGATTTAATTTCCTTGTGTTGGATTGCTTCGGTTGAGTTTTCAAACATTTGCATGCCTTCAAGTGAATCATGATTAGAGGTAATAATCATTGTATGTTAACGTATGTATACATTCAAGAATGTATCTTTTAATATTCTTGTTATATTATATTTTTTTTATTTCATCCATAGAAACGTGCATTGCTCAATCTTTTAATACCATGTTGGTTTCCATATTCATGTAAACTTTCGCTCATTTTTTTTTCTTTACACTATTGATCATTGTTATTCTTAGAAACTGTCACCATTCCTTTAGTATTGGTACTATAATACTTTGTGTTTGTTAAGTTAAACATATCTATTTTCCTGTGCTGCTCCCACAGGACCCATTTAGTAAAAACAGAGGTGAAAATAAATGTGTTGTTATCATAATGTTTGTGTCATATCTACTATTCTGTGTACCAAATATTTTGGTTGCTTTTGTAGGTTGTTTGTTAGTTATTGACTATCACTATGCCATAGTTTTACGTCTGCATTAGCGTTTTTACTTCGTATTTGTTTAATGCTGCTTGTACAAATGGTTGCTATGAATTCTGGTCCTTGTGTCATTTTTTTTAGTGTTATAATCATGTGTTTTAATTTTATTCATCCTATTCTGTCTCTTATGCATATCGACTCATTTTTAAACTTAGCCAATTATGCGATTCGGAATGATTCTTATTCTTGCCTTTCTTCCTTTAGATGTGAATCTGTTTTGGAGTCCACGATGGACTCCTTCCCATTGCTTTGTTAAGTGGGCCAGTGAGGCCCATGTCAAAGTGATCCCATGGCGTATAAACATGTGAAGTCAAACAAAGAAGAAAAGAATGGGTTAAAATCCCATCGTTGAAGCATTCAAGAAACTTAAAAGTCTTGGTTTCCATTTTATTTATTCTCTTAGTGTTGTTTTCTTTATTTATTTAGTTATTTATTTAATTTATTCATTTAGGCCTCGAACCAAAGTTGTACTTAATACAGGTAGAGCGATACTCGAGCCGAAAGCTCGAAAACTAGATTAGGACAGGGTCAACGGTTTGGGCTTAAAAGCCTAAATCATTACTCCTCCTCTTTCCCTTTTCCCTTTTGCTTATTTGTTTTACGTGTTTCTTGCGAATCTAGTTGATTCCCCTAACTAAGTCCCAAAATTTTGATTTTGCAAAACCTTTTTGTAATTAACTACTTTTCAACAAATTAATCTTTTTTGAAGTCAATCAAAAGACGTTTTCAAACAGTCCGGATAACCGCAAGTTAGCGGACGTTTTAGGTGCCTAACACCTTCCTAAAATGTTAATAAGAACCACTTACTCAGAATCTTCAAAACTTGTGCGATTTGTCTGTTTTGGATCGTTTAAAGTGTTTAAGGTTTCTTAATTCCTTTTCAAAATTAAGTGGCGACTCTCAAAAGCCAAAATTTTCGTCAAAACAACCATGATTACCCTTCTATTAGCAATTATTTATGGATTCAAAACTCATTTTATCCCTAAGATGAAGCTCCAGGTCTTGTCACCAAAAACCTTCCCCTATTGATAGAACGTTCCGCTACTGACACTTGAAAAAACAGCTTTCAAGGTCTCGTCGCTTCAGTGAATCACTTGATCCCTAATACATTTTTGGTGCCATGGTAAATTTTGAAAAAATATTTCGACATATTTATTTATTGTATTATTATTAGAATCAATCCTACTACTTCTGGTCCTGGGGTTTCCACGCTTGAACTCTACGTTTTGCTTGACGTAAAATGGATAGTGGATTTGTTTCTGTATTTTGTTAAATCTTTTTCACGGCTCAATAGATAATTTGATAAGCCAATGATTTTTTTCATGTTTCAAAATACGGTTAAACAACATGTTAACTAACTGATTATGATAAATTGGATCGAATTTTGCTGTTTTTTTCTCTCCTGTACCTCGACATGACATGAGTCCCCTTTCCTTAACAGTTCCAAATTACTTATCTTTCTCATTCACTCTATTCTTTTAGAAATGGATTTTAGCATAAATGGCTTTCTCTTAAGTCTTGTGATATATATGATACACATAAAACTGATCATCTTTGAGCAAGGAATTCCTAGTTGAATGATTACCAATATCATTACTCAATGCTGAAACTTACAAAGTCATCTTTTTGAAGATCGAAGAAACTCCCCGACTTTGATAAAAGATTTTGATCGACTTTTGTCCTTTTGAATTTTATTTTACAGAATAAACCTAAACTAAAATTAAATTGAACTAAATGAAGCAAAGTTTACTGAAATAGTGTACTTGTACTATTGCAATTTGATATAAATACTATAAAGAAAAGAAGTCATGAGGCTTTTTCAGGGGATGTTTTCTACTTACATTCCCATCTCTTAGAAAGAGTGGCTAAACGATCGGACTAGACAGGCGCAGGAAGAACAAAGAAGAAAGATGAAGAGGAAATTAGAGAGAATATAAAGCGAAGCAGCAAAGATAAAAAAAAATATATATATATTTAAGGGCTACAAGTATAGCATATTATTGGAATTGGAGGAAAATATAAGAAATAAGAAAGTAAATGTTTTGGTCAAACCTAAAAGAATTTTAATCTAAAAAGCAAAAAGTTAGGGGTACCCAGCTTCTCACTTTTTAGTTTTTTAAGTACTTTTTAATTTTACCAAACAACTTTAAAAACTAAAAAAGAGATTAAAAACTGATTTGACCAAATTTTATTTCTATCCAAACAGACTCTAAAAGTTATTTTACCTAAGCTTAGTTTGGAGGTTGCTTTAGTCTGAATTGATCTAAATTATGTCTAGACAAAAGATAATATATTTTTTTAAAATAATATCTTTAAAATCTCATAAACTCATCAAGGATACTATCATGAAGATCCACAAATACTTTTTTTTATGAAGATTAAATTCAAATATTTTTACGTTACAGAAATACATTACTAACAATCTTTGAATTACGAAAAAAAATCATATCATATTCAAGTCGCTCTAAGTTCGATAAATACTCTACTAACGATCTTCGATCTTCATATTTCTTTTTGTAGTTGAAGTTATTTTCAGTAAATCAAATTTTGTTGGAAAGAAATTTATATATAATTATTATGAAAAAGGGTCAAATATATCATCGAACTATGATAAATGGTATGTATATACCCTCCGTCATACTTTACATATACATATGCCCCTAACATTAATGAAATAGTACGTATATGCCCCTCACACTAACGATAGCAGCATATGTGTACTCAAATTATGACGCAGAGGATATAGGTACCATTATTATAGTTCAGGGTATATGTGCTCCTATTCTTTTAATTTTTTTATTCCAAATAACTAATTCAAATCCGCCACCAGACCCAATAAACCAATTGAACTCTTTCAAACCAACTCGATTTGACCTCTATTTTTTGTTTCAAACTCGATGTTCCCTTCATTTTTCTCTTAAAAGTGAATTCCAATCAAATTGCAGTGATTGGTCGCTGCTACTAGTTGATGTTTACTTGTTGAAGGGAGTGGATAATAGGACGGATGTGACTGGAGCTAAGGATGCAGCGATGGTTCGCCGGTGGGGTATTTTCGGTTCAACGAAAGTGGTAGCTATGTGGTGTTGATCGATGGTGGATAGTGTTTTTTCGATGAAATGTTGCTGAAAATTCAAATGTGAGGACTTCAGTTTCTTTGGTGTTGTTTTGGGGTGTTATGGGTTAATGTTTTTTTTAAAAATAAATTGATAGTAGTAAGTGTTACTGCATTGTGTGCATATGTCGTTATATGGGTGAAAAAACGCGACTATAGGCGTCTCTTTAATTTTAATTGCAAACGGATTGGATAGTAGATTTATTAGGTCGGGTAATGAATTTGGATTAATTATCTGGGACAAAAAAGTAAAACAAAAAAAGAACAAATATATCTTCGAATATTGATAAATGGTATGTATATATCTTCCACCATACTTTGGGTACACATATGGCCCTACCATTAGTGTAAGGGGCATTACTTACCATTTTATTAACGATTGAGGCATATGTATACACAAAGTATGACGGGGGATACATACATACCATTTATCATAATTTAAAAAGATATTTATCCCTTTTTCGTAATTATTACTTTAAAGGTACTCCTTTTTGTTTATTATGTTTACTTAATAGTATTCGCTAAGAAAATAAATAGCATGATAATTTTATAATATATCAGCTTTGAATATACTAAATTTAATATTTTGAATAAACAAATATATAGTAATATAGATAAATTAGAAATTAAGTAATTAATTATCTGTTAATTTTTAAATAGTAAAAAATAAATATTTATATCTAATATAGTGGACAAATAAAAGTGGCAGAAGTGCCAAACATTCTTCAATAAACTTAGAAAATCTATGTGAAGAGCATATGTATACTTCAATATTGTATTAGCTTAGATTAATACTCTTTTAATTTAGTGAAGCTAGACTAAAATGAAAAATATTTTTCGAAGAAGGATTAATAGTTTAAATTATTAAAAATAAGAAATAAGGATATAATAATCAAAATACCTATTCTTTTAAGGGTGTGTAAATAAAAAATGACAAATAAAATGATCCAAAAGAAATCTGTGAACAATCTCTGCATGTTTAGAGTATAAATTCTTTAATAAAATGTACATTTATAAGTTTCTGAAAAATTTATAATTTATATATATTTCAAATTGGTGAGAAAAAATGAGGGATAAGAATTAATTTAATGTATTCACATCCCATCTATTTATTAATGGAGGTCAATTATTACTCCCTCTTTCGAGATTGTAATTTTTATCGTGTTGAAAAGAAATGAGTAATGAATCGAGAAATTGAGCATCGATCCTCTTGGACCCGATAGGAAGAGGAATAAGTAAGCAAGCATAGTATTAATTTTGTAAAAAAAATTGTATAAATACCCAACTTATGTTTCCAATATTATAAAAAATTCAACTCCCTAAACATATTACAAAAATTTCAACATATATACAAAATATTATGTATATATCGGTTATGTTATGTATATTAATAGAGAGAGAGTAAAGTAATTAAAAAAATGAGAGAGAGTATAATTACTTTCAAAAGAATTGATATTTATGTTATTTATACTTAATTTTTAATCTTAAAGAATAAAATTACAGCTTGTTAAAAAATTATTTTTTAAAAAGAAATTTGGAATTAGGATCCCATATTCTATGGCCAAAATCAAACTTTAGCTTGGGTCCGCCGCAATACAAAGCATTTGGCTGCTTATTACTGACAAATTAATACACTATTTTGCTTAGCTGCTCCTCATTATATGTTTATTAGTATTGTAAACACCTAATTTTTTACCAAATCTAAGTATTTTTGCCATTTAGTGTTCAATTTCGTTTTAAGGTTCAAATTAGATATTCTAAATTTAACTTATTTTTTACTAAATTTATTTTGAAAATTTTGAAAAAAAAAAAGACTACAAAAAATAGAGTCACATTTTAAATAAGTTTCATTTTTTAGTTTTTATTTGTTTATTTATTTATTTTAAAAAAAAAAAAAAAAAAAATTTCTAAATTATATTTGTTTCTTCTTTCAAGTTTTAATAAAGAATGGTGTGATATTAATTTTTTCTTAATCATATTCCCAAGACTAGTTATTAGCTTATGTTATGTTTTATTAGTTTTTAATTATTTTCATTTTATTAATAATAATAATAATATAAAAAAATAAAAAAAAAAAAAACCTAAACTACCCAAACCACCCACAATTCCCACTTCTAATTAACCTCTCCCACTCTCCCACACACACACACGACACAAACA
>NC_061114.1:222594413-222615589 GCF_002878395.1 Capsicum annuum | reverse complement strand
CACATTTTAAATAAGTTTCATTTTTTAGTTTTTATTTGTTTATTTATTTATTTATTAAAAAAAAAAAATCTAAATTATATTTGTTTCTTCTTTCAAGTTTTAATAAAGAATGGTGTGATATTAATTTTTTCTTAATCATATTCCCAAGACTAGTTATTAGCTTATGTTATGTTTTATTAGTTTTTAATTATTTTCATTTTATTAATAATAATAATAATAATATTAAAAAAAAAAAAAAAGAAACCTAAACTACCCAAACCACCCACAATTCCCACTTCTAATTAACCTCTCACACTCTCCCACACACACACACGACACAAACACTATATACACACACACACGGACAGAAAAGAAAGCAACGGAGAAGGATTGAAAAGAAAAAAAAAATAGAAGAAAAAATCAAAGCAAAAAGAAAGAGAGAACACAGAAGAGAGGTATTGAAAACAAGAAGCAAAGAGGAAGATAGTGATAAGTTGAGTTACGTTTTGGTTCCGGTTTGAGTTTCCATTAACGACGTTAGAGCTTTTCGTTTGGTTTAATTCGTCATTCAGGTTCTTATCCGATATGTACTATTACTTCTATAAGTTTTGTTGTGAATCTAAACCATGAACGAAGTCGCTTATTGATTATGCTACTTTGAGTTATGAATCACTATATGTAAAGCAAGTTTTGTATTATGATTCAATACCTTACTTATCTTGTTAAGTGTCCCATTTTATGTGTGTGCAATGTTTGCTTGGAATTAGCATATTAAATGGTTGAATGGTTCATAAGTTGGCATGGATATAGTTATGCAGATTTTTTTTTTAAAAAAAAATAAGTTTAAAATAATCCCTAACATTCTAATTATTTAGTGACAAAACAGTGGCTTAAGACTCAAATAATAGATAACATGCATGAAAATTAAGGTAGAAGTTTGAATCATCATATTTGACGAGCAATGTCTGGTTTGTTTTACTATCTACTGTTGGCCCTTAGTTTTGTATTGTTAACCTTATTTTCTAGAAAATATATTCTTGTTTCACATATTTAAATCAGAGGTTAGACTTTAGCAGGAACACCATTGAGAGTAGGTTGGTACGTTCTTATATAAGTATAAATTCATTTTTTATAGTGAGTAAATGTTTAATAAGTGTAAACACCCAATTTTTGACCAAACTAAATGTTTTACGTCATTTAGTGTTTAATAAATACATTTAATTTTTATCTTATTTTTACAAGATTGCTTTTAAAGTTTGGAAAATTACAAAAATAAAGTCATATTAAAATAAGTTTTTTTATTCATTTATTTTTATTACTTATTTATTTATATAAAAAAAAAGAATTGTCAAAAAATATATTTGTTTTCTTCTTTTAAATTTTAAATAAATAATCTAGTGATATTAATATTCCCTTAGTCAAATCCTAAAACCTACCCAACTCCCATGTTTCCCAATTACCCTACACCTCTTCTCCCACGTTCCCCACTATTACCCAACACAATATAACACACACAAACACTTGAACAACTCGTGGTAAGGCCGAAAAGTACTACTATCGGTAAGCCACACATCAATGCAGTTTTTAAATAATTTAAAAATTCAAAGTAGGATGTAAGTAGCCTTTAGGCTGACAAATATTATGTATCCAAAAGATTAATTTAAGCCAGGCATAAGTCATTAAAGCGACCGTGCTAGAACCACGGGACTCGAGGGGTGCCTAACACCTTCCTCTCGGTCAACAGAATTCCTTATCCGGATTTCTAGTTCGCAGAAAAAAAAGAAATTGAAGAGTCATTTCCTTTTGAATAGGGATTCAATAAGGTGACTTGGAACACCCAAACCCAATTCCAAGTGGCGACTCTGTAAGTAAAGTAATCCCTTTTCAAAACGTCACTTTAATCGGGAAAAACCGTTTTCTCTAAAACCAACTTCCTAGCGGGGTCGGATGAGGTGAAAAACAGAGGTGTGACAAGTATAATAAAATAATATTAGTTTGTACCTGTTATATTCCTTCTACGGATACGCAGAATCTATATAGTAGAAACAACAACTTCAACTAAAGTTCAAGTATATAAACAAAAACACAATGAGGTATATCAAATACCCTCAACACAAGATCAAAATGACCTTTCAAAGAGGTGTATTTTATTTTTCAGAAAATAGATGAAACAGAAATGAATAAGACCAAGTCGTCCGAATTCACGGACTTTCCTTAAGGAATAATTCCCCTCACTGTACCCGACTATAGCGGTACCTCAAATAGGCGGATTCTTCGAACGCACAGAACATTTTGATTGATCACACATAATATTTGTAAAGAAAAGAAGAGAGTTTTCATTCTGAAAATTTCATATCAAAACCTGTGAAAGAAAGCAGATTTATATATAGCCTAGCAGATGCCTCTTCGAAAAGGTGGCATTGGTTTACTTAAATGGTGTGATGTTTCTGAAAATACATGTCTGCAGCATTTTTGCTGAAGCAGTATACCATTTCACCAAAAAGTGCACATGTTCAAAACAGTGCATCACTTCATTGAAGAATTGGATCTATTCAGTCGAAACAGAAACAGTATATCAGTTCAGTACATGCATCAGTTCAGTCGAAAAGAAACAGTGCATCAATTATTGTTATTGCATGCATATAAATGAAGTATTGATCAGATTTCATCGATCATTTTCCAAATCCAAATCCAAATCCAAATTCGAAGCCGAGCGAGCGACGACGACGACGACGGTGCGAGGCATCTCTTATTTCTTGCCTCACTTATCATGTGGAGTAAGTATTCATCATTATAAATACTCCAAAGTTTCCTTCTCCCACCAATGTGAGAGAATTAGTGAACTTTTCAATTTTGGGAGTATACTTTCCAAATTGATGTCTCCGCTTCTCCACCAATTTTTCTCTATTTTCCATTCACACTTCTATGAAACCAACAGTACCTTTATTCATTTTCCCCCTCTTTATTACTATTTCACACGAAGAACATTTTCTCATGATTCTCACGTTTATTACTCCACTCTGAGAACCCCACCATTTTTAATAATAATAATAATAATAATAATAATAATAATAATAATAATATATTTAGTGTAACCGAGCGACTGAAATATGAAGAAGATAGTAAACCTTATTCCTATGTCATTCTCAGCGAGCGCTAAATCAATTGTCAAAACTTCTCAATTCACTCTGTGTAGATAGATTGAATGCCAAAAATTCTCCATTAATAAGGGATCGTATTATTCACAAAATTTTTCATACTCATGTCAATATTCTCACTTCCGATATCTCCAGATTACTTTAATGTTATACCCAATCCTCTGTCCTTGATATAAAAAGCATTCTCATTAATGGACGCCAAAAGAGCAGGTAATATATAGCTGTATCGAATTCTAACCAAAAGAGAATACTTGGAACTTAAGGACAAATAATTAACGTAGAAATAGAGTAATCTAACGTAATAAACCTCAATTAGTTTGGGATTGAAATATCAATGATTGATTGATACTTGATATTACACCCTAATTACTTTAACAAAATAAATAAATAAATAAATAAATAAATAAATACAAAAGCTGATAATGACTTGAACGTTTTGTATATCGTGGGATAAAAGCAGAGGATTATTGTTAATGCAAAAAATATTTAAATAAAATTCGTTGCGTTTTAGGTATAGAAAGAGACTTCTCAGACAAGGAGGTAAAATGTTTCAAGCTTGAGCTTTTATACTAATGGGGCTTTAGCGTTGGACTTTAAATGTGTGGGTTGAACTGAAATTAATTAATTAATAAATAAAGAATTGATGTGTTAGTTCGTTTAAATTAAGGCAGGTTAACGTAATGAATTAATAAATGAACGGATCATTAATATGTCCAATGTTACTTCACCTAAAATGGATGATAACAAGATAAGCTAAAAAATGAATAATAACTTAATTCACCCAGCTCTTGCTAAATATTAATCTCTTTGCTTGTTTCTATAATTTAATTAAGGTAAAATTTCGTTATACCGCAACTTAACTTACCATAACTACTTAAATCTTAATCATTTTGAATAATTACATAAATTCTTGATTTTATTTAAAAGCTTGGATAAATCATTGAAAAATGAGATGTATACGTGTAAAATTAAATAATGTATCCGAAAAAAATGTCATGTATTTGTATGAAATGTGATGTATTCATGTAAAATTAAGTGATATATTCAGTAGAATGTGATGTATCGGAGTAAAACTAAGTAATGAATCATGAAAAATGTGATGTATCCGGATGGACTAAATCAGAAATTTTAGTAATTTGGAAAAAAGTTGAAATAAGAAGTAATTAACTTTAAAAGAATTAAATTTATGCAACTAATTAATTAAAAAATTATTATCATCACAATACATAACATGACAAATAAAAAATTTAAAAATATTGCCTTTTTTTTCATGGGTTAATTTAGACTATTGTCGAATTTTAGATATTTTAGTCAGATGAACTGAATTGCGAGTTGAAAAAAGTCGTCCTAATAAATTGGCATGTCATTTTTGGGCAAGTTGGATAAGGCATTTGAAATTTGTCCATATCATATTTGTACGGGTCAATTTTGCAGGCATATACAATTGAGATATACAATAAATAATTAAGTGTAAAGTTAACATCAAAATACACCTAACTACTCTGGTAATCCTCAAATAAAGCCAGCCCCACTGACAATTAATTTGACATATAATGAGAACCATTTTGACTTAGATAGAGAATCCTATTGGACCACAACAGATTAATTAAAGGCATCAACTAAGTATATTTTGACTACAATTGGATTGAAGAAATGCCAAATAGCATTCAAGTGTTAAAAACACTTATAATAGTTTGATACACTAGGAATGAGTGCAAGAAGACAATCATTATGCACCAATTGTCCAACATCAAAGAGTGTTTCCGACAAATCTTTCATATTCAAGAAGAAGCAAATGATAGCAAATATCATTTAGTGTCTGGTATCTGTTTGGAGATCGAAGTCTGAGTAATTCAAATTTGTATGTTGTATAGTTTATTTTGGACAGAGATGCTTTTAAACATGATTTTTTGATTCTCAATGGTTTAAATTTAAGACATTATTAAAATAAAGGAATCTCAATCGTCCAATCACTATCAGAAATTTTCCTAGAGTTCAATTAACCCCATTAGCCATGTTCTTGCTTGGTTTGTAATCAATAAAGGGCCTATATATATGAGAGGAAATAAGATGCTTTCAGCGATTATTTCACTTTACTTTTTTTTGTCTTTTGACACAGCGGCTTATAGTAAATTATCCCTATAGTTTTCTAGTTAACATATTCCGCAGACTTCATATTAGGAGTTACATATTTTGTCAATTAAATTAACCTGATTGCCCTTAGGGAGGGCCTTAAGCTGGTTGGAGATTCTAACTTCACCCCTATTGAAATTAATGTTGATTCTTTAGAAGTTAGTCTTATGCTGGCACAAGGTAACTCAATATATAATCATATTGTCTATGATTACAGGTCAAGACGAGGAGGAAGGTTAGGCAACCGCAGGTGGGACATTGCTATAGGGAACAAAACGGAGTGGCAGATGCTATGGCTAAGCTGGGGGCGAACTCAGATATCCAACAGGGAACCATACTTTTTGAAGTTCCACCCATGTATGTCCAGAATGCTGTATGGAATGGGTCCGGAATGTTGTATGGGCAGACATTGCATGAACTTATTTTGTTAGAAGGATTAAAACTAACTTAGATCATTCCACAGAGGAATTGCTAACCTCTTTTGTACTGAACCCGGATTGATGTTGGATTGTTTTTAATTTTGAATGCAATGCCTTTTAACAAAAAAAAAACTGATAGACGATAGTATTTTTTATTTATTTTTTTGAAAAAAAAAAATATGTGTCGTTGCAAGAACATAGTCCCTTTGGAAAAGAGACCTGGTTCTAGATCCTAACTTGGAAAACAACGTCCAAACCAGGCCTTAGGCCCACTATCGTAAATGGGCCTATTCCAGAAAAACAACGTCCAAACCAGGCCTTTGGCCCCATTATCAGAAATGGGCCTATCCCTGAAAAAACTTTCAATGCGAGACTTCACATGTTTGCGGCTAGAATTCGGAAAAGGACACAGCCCGGCTCATTTAAGAACAATTGACCTATGTTTGAGTTATTCGATATGGAGAGGTCAGTCGGTCATTTTAATTTCACTAGATGACACTTTTCAAATTTAGATCATTTTGATTAAGATAGATCAGATACAGTTTATATATCATACTGATACAATTCATATACCATACTGATACAGTTTGTAAAAAAAATAGAGAAGCGAATTTGTGGGTGGGAATTGTATTACTGTTATATATAATATGTATTTTTAATATGATGTACATAGAATTTGTATAATTTGTTGTATAAAATATGTATATATAAGATGCATATAGAAATTGTATATTTATAGTATAGAATATATATTTGTATAAGATATGTATCAAATTGTATCAGTGTCGTATAAGCTGTCAGCAAATGTCTGAAAAATGAAATTAAAATTCAATAATTATTTTTGTGTCAATAGTTTCAGTTAGAATGCTACTTTTGTGTCCTTTAGAATTCTATTTTTGTGTCCTTTCCCTTAAAGGCTTTATCATTCAGTTTGAAATGGACTAATAAGTAAATCGTGTTAAACAAAGTGAGATAAATGGAGTGACGAATACTGTATTTCTCATGTGCACATATGTGTAATAAACTATTAGAAGAAATCAAACTTATTCTAGATTTCGTCATTTAGGCACTTTTCAAATTAACATAAAAAATAGTATAAATAACATAAATACCAACCCTTTCGGAAGTAATTACACTCTCTTTCACTTTTTTAATTACTTTACTCTCTCTCTATTAATATACATAACATATCCGACATATTCATAGCATTCTGGGTATATGTTGGGATTTTTGTAATATGTTTAGGGGGTTGAGATTTTTTAGAATATTGAAAATATAAGTTGTGTATTTGTATAATTTTTAGTAAAAAATATGAGTCTCGTCTTTGTTATGGGTTTAGGCATGGACTTGAGGACAGCTTGGTGTCTATTGTTTGCTAGTTCTCTCGGCCCATTATCCTTGTGAGAACTATGGGCCAGTAAATTTCAGATAACAGACAATTAAACCAAGAAAAAACTAGTCAATATGTGTTAGGATCATCAAGTGTTTACCATCATATGAAAAAAAAAAAAAAACTATAAAACTATAGCTAATAACAAGGAGGCAATTTTATTTTTTCACCAAGTTTCAGATTCGACAAAGACTCTTGACTTGGCTCATCCCAGATTCATCACATGAGCTTCACTATAGGCAAAATGTTGGTGTTATCCAACTATCCGCCTTTCTCAACACCTCTCACATACATTATGCCAGCTCTAGTGAGTATACCACTTGTTAGGATCAAACATTTGTTATCATGTCAAAAGTTATAGTAATTAATATCAAGGGCGCAACTTTATTTTTTAATTAAACTCATCAAACAAGCGTCATGTCAACTATTACTCTGACCTCAATCATTCCGTCCATAACCTAGGCCTAGTCATTGGCAAGAAGTTCACGTTACACAACAATATGATATACATATATACTCCCAAACTTTAGTGTTAGCCCTTGCTGACACATAATTGACGTGCGGGTGACATTTATCTAGGCTTCATCATTTACTTCTTCTAGTCTAATGTTTTGATCAAGCACAAAACAATAAAGGAAAAAATTGACCCAAGTACGAGATTAACTTGGTTTCCTTTGCTTAATGTACCCTACAATCATAATAATTGGGAAGAAGATATCTTTGTCCCAAAGCAGGAAACAAAATGAAGGGACAAAAGCTCCATCTTTTATGCTTTTGTTTATTCCACTAAAGTAGTATATCCAATGACTCCTATGGAATGTTTTTGCCATCTACTTGTTTTTTGTGCCACTCTTTCTTGTCTGTCTTCTTTTTTTTCCTTTTTTAACTTTCACTTTGTCCTTTGCCGTTCTGTTAACGGATATAGTTGCTTTCCTAATTCCTATATACTTATTTGATAGTTTTATGTCATTTTTTTTCATTTTGTGCATGGGGCTCTACAAGAAAATTGACGTCCAATTGATACATGTAAAGGAATTACTATAGGACTTGACGTCCAATAGTATCCATTTCAGAATTTTATTAATCTAGTGTCACGCTTGAAAGTTCTTTTTAATTAGGGGTATAACGTTTATTATCATACCAAATTCAATTATTGTAGATTAAAACTATAGCTAATGTTGGTTGATAATAATGACGATGGTTAACGATATATAATGATGGTCGATGATAGTGGTGTTGGCAGTAATTTTATGGATTATTCATATAATAGTGGTTGGTGGTGATGATTGTAAATGATGACTATAATTAGCTCTTTCCGACGAGCAACCATCATTAGTTCTTCCCGATTCGTGCTTGTTAGATTTATAAAAAAAAAAAAAAAAAATGGATCTCAAGTTTAACTCAACTTCAAAAGACAAGGCCATCTATCCTTTTTCATCCGATGTGCATGGACTTCTCAACATATCACTTCACGGCTCACGCCCATAACTGGATATGTAGAGCGTGAATAATTTAATTTGGATATCCAACATCAGTGAATAATAGTTAGGGTGAGTCATGCTCTGATAATACGTAAAGAAATGAATCCTGAATCTAACTCAACTCCGAACGTAGGATAGATTCTTCAAGAATCAAGACTACCTTTTTATCGGATGTGAGACTCAGTAAACAAAATTAAAAGAAGAAAAAAGGGGTTGACCGTAAACCACTAAGGGCCACGAGGATTAAATACAATATTCAGCACATATATAAGAGAAAGAAGAATTAAGAAGAAAAAGAAGCAGAAATTTATCTACGTTTTAGTGTGAATGCAACGTTGTGTAAATTTTTGTAAATTTTTTTTTTTTTTTTGCGTGGACTTCTGTTAAGAAAATGAGGCCTAGTGCTATATAATTTAATATACTGAGCTGATAGTTATTGAAAGTCTACAAATATCTCAAATTTTATTCAAAACTGTCATATTCTGTAGCTGTTCTAATGTATTCATTACATTAAAGTACTTTTACTGAAGAATTTAATTTTAAAAAATTGCTGGCCCTCCATTCATTGTTGTCTATATTTTACTTTTTCAAAGTTTTGAGTTTTTAATTTGTAAAAGAAATTCTTCTGTGTAACAAGAAGAAAAGTCTGAATAATGGACCAGCTTTTGGTATGAAATTGTCGATCTTTTTTTGGGGGGTCTTTTAAGGATGAAATCATGCATGCTAATGAATCCAAAAAATAAGAAGAAAAGTGAAGCCAAGAAAGAAAGAAAAAAAAAGTTAATAAAAGCAAAAGTGAAGTGGATGATGCAAAATCATTACTTCAATTGCATCCCTACGTTAAAGAATTGTAGTAATTGGTGGTAAGTTATATAACCTTCGACATTAAAATTGGGGTGGATATATATAAAACATTTGAAATTTGTTGTAATCCTGTATTCAAATAAATAGTAATTTAGAAAATAAAAATATGGCATCAGATTTTTTTTAACTATCAAGACTAATGCTAGTCCTATAAATTTATAGCCAACGAGAAGGCGTTTACTGAGTCTTATCGAAAAAGTCGCGCCATCGAAAAGTTCACAATCATTCAAAGTGACAAGGCACCTTTTAACATGCATTTTTTTTCTTTTATGTCTTGTTTGGCTCTTTTTTTTTTTTTTTTATCAACAACAACAACCTAGTATATTCCCACAAAGTGGGGTCTGGGAAGGGTAGAGTGTACGCAGTCCATACCACTATCCCTAAAGAGGAGAGAGAGGTTGTTTCCGATAGACAACCCGGTTCAAGATACAAGACAGTATACAAATGCATCAAAAGCATAAAACCTGATAAAATAACATAGGTACGACATCCACAAAACATTGTATATTGTCAAACAAAGAACACCAGTGTCCACCTAATTACTGACTACGACTCATCCACACCCTTAGCCCTCTATCCTAATGTTTTTCCTCCATATCTTCCTATCCAGGGTCATGTCCTCGGTCAACTGTAACTGCTCCATGTCACGTTTAATCACTTCTCTCCAGTATTTCTTCGATCTACCCCTACCCTGCATGAAACCTTCCAAGGTCAACCTCTCACACCTACGAATTGGGGCATCCGTACCCCTTCTCATCACATGACCAAACCATCTCAACCTCACTTCCCGCATTTTATCCTCCACAGATACCACTCCCACCTTTTCCCGAATAATTTCATTCCTAACCCTGTCAGCCCTTGTGAAACCACACATCCAACGCAATATCCTCATTTTCGCCACTTTCAACTTCTGGATATGAGAATTCTTGACCGGCCAACACTTCGCTTCATACAACATAGCATGCCGAATTGCAATTCTATAGGATTGCAACTCTTTTTTTTTTATACCATAGAAAAGGGCAAAAGGCATTAATCAACCCCTAAGACTTTAGTCAAAGCTTATAACTTTGAACGGCCAAAACTCTCTAGATAATCCTAACTCAATTCGTCAATTTCAACATTTTATGCCTTCTCTTCTCGTTGCTTCTAATTCCTCTCAATTTTCTGATCTAAGCTCATTAATTAGCTAGTTTGGTCAAATCTGACTTTATTAATGTAAAAAGATAAAAGAGAAATATTCAAAGATATAAGTTGTTAGGCTAAAACAATCCAAAAATATTACTTTTAATACAGCATGGTACTATCTGTTTTGAACCAAATCTGCACAAATTTTTTCTAAAAAGATTCACACCATTAAGAATATCAAACACCTTATAATTAACTTTTTTTTTACTACCAATATAAAGCTTTGTTCGGACATCGGTATTCATTATCACTTGAACAACTTTTCCATGTGTTGATGATGATTTTGCAATTTATTGGGTTGATTTTTGTTTTAAATTATTTTCCTTTCTTGAGTTGCATGATTTTAGCAAATTTATGTTACATATAAACGGAATCAAGAAGCTAATTTCGGGAATGATCACTTACCTTATCCATTATAATAAACTTTTTTGAGTTAAAAAAGAAAAAAGAAAAAGTCAAATTTGCATAGGGTCACTTAGCTTTATCTATTGCAACAATAAAGTCAAAAAATTAACTTATGTCTAATTCAAGTTACACTATATACATATAATAACAACATTAAAGTAACTGTCTATGATGCGGTGGATGGGTTGATTCAACATTAAAGTTACTGTCAAAGAATGTGATGCGGTAAGAAAATGATGCAGTGGACGGATTGCTTTTCTTTAATCAAAGATTTAAATTTTAAGCTATGAATTAAAAAAAAATACTTGATAAGAAGTGTTAGCTCAAAATAGGTCTTATCTGACGCAAATTTAAATTAATCGCTCTCAAACATCAATTAAAAAAAGCACTAAAGTTTAAAAACTTCTATCTTTAGCCCATTAAGGCCCGCTATTTGTTTTATGTATTAATTTTTGACAATTAACATTAATTTGGTATTGATTTTAGGCAAATTTGACACTAGTCAAAGCATGCATCCTTGACCTCCATTTCAAGATATTTGTTTCACTCTAGAAGGCTTTACTAGCACAACAGAATTTACCTTTCTATGTTCCTTTGAAAATGAAATGAATAATTACTTTTTAACTTGATCCAAGAAATTTTTTCTTCAAAATTTAGAGATAGTAAAATTTAAATAGTTTATACAAAATATTCAAGCTTGTTTTTACTAAAAGTTTTTTTATTTGTTCGAGTTTATTGGTAACAATAAATTAGACGATTTCTTGCTATATGACCAAATTCTGATAGTCAAGATTACATGGAGTTATTAGTTCAAATCGTCTCTTAATTAGAGCAGGTTGGTTGATTATAGGTCTCTTAAGTTAGTTAAAGTGAAGCACTTTTAGTTTAATTACAGAATTGATTTAAAAACCAACAAGGTCGGTCCTTTTTTCGCAAAAAATTAGGAAATAAAAATCAAGTTACTCAATTATTTAAATATTCCTCAAAAATATTCTTAGTACAACCGATTAAGCTCGTTTGATTTTATTTAAAAACGAAAATAATTATTTTGAGAAACCAACCTGAGCTTGGTTAATTTTTTGGTCTAAACCCCGATCGAACTTTTTGAATAAACCGGTCATTAATTTAAAATGATTTATTTTCTTTTAAAAGTCGACCAAGGTCGGTTTGTCTTTTATTTTCTTGATGGGTTTTTTCGATCGGTCCAAAAGTTAATCAATTTTGACACTTGACTTTTGCCATGTGTTTCGTAATTTTTTTGGCAGATGTCGATATTTATAAGTTCATTATGTTATTTGGATCAAAGACATTTCACTTTAATAAATTTAAGAGACTAAAAAATGTTCAAGACTATATTTAAATGACCTATTTCAATAGATATGGGACTACCTCGACCAACGAGTCTAACTACTCTCAAGCGTTATTGATTTAGTCAAGATGTGAACAATCTGATCTTACATCACAATTACAAAAAGATTTGACTTAATTTTCAATATATCAATCATTATATATTAAGACCTTATTTAATTAAATTAATTTTATTAATTATACCAAATTTATAAATTATAAGGAGGAGGATAATAGCATATATATATATATATGTATGTATGTATTTATGAGCGTGCCCGCGTTTTTTTGTCAATAAAGAGAAAGGTGTTAATGTCATCTTTCTTTTTTTTAAGCCTAGCACGCCACTCCCCTAACCCCCTCTTTCCCATTTATTACTTCTCAAAATTCTATTTTCCTTTTACTCTTTCTTTTTTCATATATTAAAAACAAAACGTCAATTCTCTCTAGTTTCTCTCTCTTTTTGTTCTTTATATTTGCAGTCTTTCTTGATTTATTCCTCTTCCTTTGCTGCCACCCTCCCATGTTTTCCTCTATTCCAAAATAAAAACCACAAAAACTTTCATATCAATTAAGTCTAATTCATTTCAAGAATTTTGAAGATGCAAGAATGGTCCAAGATTATTTTAGTAGCAGTTTCAAGTGGTATTCTTGTATTAATTGTCATCACGATAATTAAGAGAAGGTGTTGTCCAAAAAAGCCTAGAGAAAAAAATAATCAGAATTTGCAAAATGGGATATCAAAACTCCATCATGTAAGTCTTCATCAACTAGAAAGAGATGGTACAAAGAAAACTAGTAATTATTATGTTTTCAAGCAAGGGGGTGTAACATCTACTAAGAATTTTTTCAATTGGTCTGATCATCCATCACTTGTTACTGATGCTGTTGAAAATGGATGGTCAAGATTTGCTTTCACAACTTATACACCATCACCATCCATTAGATCATCAACAGCGAGGTCCCTATTGGGATCATGTGGTGTTGGTGAAAATGGAAATGAATTATTTGAGGTTGACATAAGTTGGGAAATTTGTCAAGGGTCTGCTGATTTTATGCAAAAAATTAGATTCAATTCTGGTGTTAAGAAACTTAGCAAAAGTACAAATTTTATGTCAGCTTCATCTGTTATTAAGACATCTTTGCCCTTACCAGGACCCCATTTGGGTAATTCATCATTTCCACAAGAATCTTATTTTGAGATTACTATTTTGCCTTGGAATAATCAAGATAGTAATAATCTTGAAATTATGGGAAAGGCAAAAGAGGATAAATTAGATTTGGAGAAAATTAAGCTTATTAGAGAGGATTCTTCAAATTCAAAGGCTAATTCAGAGTCTTTGGTACATGTTACAAGTAGCCATCATAGGCTAAATGGACATCAAAAAGTTCAAGAATCATCAAAGGAGAATTTGAAAAATGATCAGTTCATTGTGTTGTCAATTGGGCTAACAAATGGTGGTTCTCTTCCACTTAAACTTCCAGGAAGCTATCCAGGTTCCATTGGATTTAACTCAAATGGTTCTGTTTTTCTTGATGGTAAGTTCGTTTTGCTTCAGTTTGTTTGTCTAGTTGGTTTAACAAAGCGTTTAAGAAAGTAGAAGAGACTATTCTTTTTTTTTTTATAATCATGGGCTACACCTTGACTAATTCCACGGGTATTTACAACCTTCCACCATCAATAGATACCAAATACACCATCAATAGATAACAAACAACTCTATCCACCAAAGTCAGGATAGTTGGAAAAAAAACACCTAATATCGTTTGTCTCCGCTAGAATTGAATAGGGTGTTCTTATATATTAAAGATATGAATTCAGCTTTAAAAAAAAATTCAAGAAGTGAATATACCAAAAAGTTTTTTTAGTCTTGTAGAGAGTTATAGGGGGAAAAAAAGATTTAATAAGAAAAGTAAGAGAAATTGAAATTGAAATTTAGGGAGTAAATTTTTAGTGCATTTTCCGTGGATAGAATGCTTAAACAGAGCTGTACAAGTCAATATTAAGCACTGAAAATATTGATATACTTTTCATAGTGGGCATTGTTTGGCATTCAATAGCAAAGTTTATTTACTAGTCTATTGCTTTTGCCAAAAGTCACATAAGCAAGCACTAAGCAGTAATTAGTCTTTTTAATTGTCCATCATCAACATTGTGGAATTGTTAAAACACACTGACAACAGCCAAATAATCACTAGTATTATCTTTTATTGTTGAAGTAATTGAACTTTACATGCAGAGGCGGAGCTACACTAAGCCGAGGGTTCATCCGAATCCTCTACGGCGAAAAATTATACTATTTATACATAGTTAAAATTATTTTTTATGTATATATGGTAGATGTTGAACCCCCTTCGATTAGTTTGTAGGTGTACTTCTGAACCCCCTTAACGAAAATTCTGGCTCCGCCACTGTTTACATGTTAAACAATTGAGCCCCTTTTTTTCCACCCCGCCGAGGAGGATGAATAGTATTGTCACTTTTTCTTTACTATGACTTGAACCGTCAACCTACTGATCAATGAGGCGGTGGTGCTCAATGTGTCGTTAAACAGTTAAGTCACAAAACTTTATAATAGTAAAGTAACCAAGTCACAAAACTTTATAACAGTAAAGTAACCTTGATGTTATAGTGGGTAAAAGTTAAGTAATTTTACTTTTACGGTGAGTAAAGTTCAATTACTTTAGCGTGACTGGACATAGGTTTGCAACCAGGGGCAGCCGAACCATATATATGGTTGCAAGGGATTCGAACCCTATTAAGCGGATAATTATTGTATAAATATGGTTAAAATACTTTTCTTATGTATACATAGTAATGTTGAATCCACTGTTTATTTCTTTATATTTTATACCCTGAAAATTCTAGCTCCGCCACTATTTGTAACTTCAATATATATTCACTAACTTTATTATGAATTTTCTGTATAGTGGATAAACGTTAGTGATCATACGTGAAATTAACCCCGAAAAAAACCCAAACAAGTGTTTGATAAAACTCCGTGTTGTCAATGTTTTTCAGGTATGAAACTGGTGTATGAATCACAAAGAGAAGAGTGGGGAAAAGCAGAAAAAGTGATTGGTTGTGGATACAATCCAAGCCAAAAGAAAGTATTTTTCACAGTGGATTCACTTCTAGTGCACGAAATTCGATGCAAATCAGAAGAATTTGGGAACCCACTTTACCCAACTTTAGCATCAAATGGTGACATATTAGTACTAGTAAATCTTGGACAAAGTGTATTCAGATATCCACCAGCAAATTTACAAAGGACACCAAATCCTTGCTTCATTAGTCCTAATATGGAAAATAATTCACCAATTCTTGGATATGAAGACAGCAAGGAACTTTTCTCAATGGGTAGAATTGATGCACAATGGCTCAATAGAAGTAATACAAGAAGCAATAACAATACTGTTAATAGTTTGAAACAAGTATTAGATTATGATTTGGAGTCTGAAGGTGATTTATTTGAAATTGTGTTAGATAATTGTAATAGTTCTTCAAGATCTCCCAACCCCTTGTAGAATATTCACAAAAAAAAAAATGAAATGAAACATCATATTTTGTACAGTTTCTTTTGGTTGTTGTATTAGAAAGTTATAGGGAGCCTGACATTACTGGTAAAGTTACTGTCATATGACTTGGAGGCCATGAGTTCGAGATATGGATATAACCTCTTGTTGAAATGTAGTTTAATGCCAAATCTCGTACATAGTGGCAGTTTAGTGCACCGATTCTTTTTTTATGAGACATTTGTAGATTGTTGGTTCCAAATTTATTATGTGGATCCAGCAGACCATAAGGGGTTCATTTCATTTGTTGGTCATTGTAATAGTAAAGTCACTAAATTAAGAAGATATTGTATATAATTGTCTTGTAATTTCATTATTAATGATGCTATTCTTGAACAGAATTTGTCTTTAGTAAGCCATTTTTTAGTCAAAGTAAGTGCTAAAGAGATTATCATAATCTCAGAGGATGCCACCTAATCCCATGTCATTATCAATTTGTTGTGTTATCTTTGTGTTTTTCTACTTGGATTTCTGATATGCATCCTATCTTTTTTCTCCTTTTTTTATTGAGATAATGAGATATGAAAGATGTATAATTTATTTTTTTATTTTTTTTTACCCTTGAGCTAAGAGTCTAGATTGAAAATATTTTTCTGCCTTTATAGGAATAAACCTGCATATATATAATATATTATCATATATATTATCGTTTTTATATTTCACTATTAAAATACATTGAATATGCTATTGTTATATTATTTTTTCAGGTGGAATACATCGCAAGAGACCAAAAAGATGTGAAGAATCAATTCTTGTTCTTTTATTCTTTATTATTTTTGGTGAACCACATTTGTTGAGTTGCGGGAGCCACTAGGCAGCACTTTTTCTTTGACTACGACTGTTTAACCATTTCTAAGATAAAAAATAAAAAAAATTCAACTATAATTTATAGTATTTTTAAATACTTTTTAAATATGTACAGAATACTATAAGTGAAATTAGAGCATTGACTCCTTGATATAGACATCCAGTTATTCTTTTTACTGCGCCCTTTGACGAAAAACAAAAACAAAATTAGTAGTCTACGGAAAAGTTTTTGATAGCCTCATTCCAACTTCAGTATTTACATCAAACTCAATAAACAGAAAATATATTATTCATATATAATTCTTTCACCTAATGATATATGATTATATCACTTGATTTTAATTAATTAATATTATATTGTACATTGGCTTCGAATTATCACTTAACCATACGTGGGACAGTAGAAATGAAAACCATATTTGTACAAAACGTGCGTGTCCGAGGAACATTAACTAATTCCTTCACCAATTAGGTCTCGGGTTCGAATATCGTCTTAGACAGTGAATGTCATACAATGTAATTCGGATTAGTGAAGGCCTCAATACAGATATCGAACAACTGATGAAAAAATAAAGAAAGAAAACATACCATAACTAAGAGAGATGAAGAAATTAGCAATGGAGACGTCAACTTTTTTTAGGTTTATGTGTTATCTCTTTATTTTTTTAATTTGTGGTGATTATTAATATAAAGTTTTGAATTATTTAAGTTGGAACAAAATAAAGGCATGCTCAATTAATAAAAGAAGAAGGCGAAGATACTGATGAGTTGTGAAATCTCTAAGGGGATATTTAGTGTCGGTGTTTCAAACTTTTATAATTCAAATGCATGAATTTGATCATATTATTTTGTTAATATACTAATGGTTGACACTCTGAAAAGAGTAGCTTAAATGGTATCTTTAATTACTTGCAAAGCTCAATTAAGCTTAACTAAATCTTGTATGCCTTGCACGTTTTCAGTTTAACTTGAGAACCCAAAGACAACTTTATATCCTTTTATTTGAAGGGAAAAATGAAAGAAGCAATGATATAATAATGTCTCTAATTAGAGTCTTTCCAATTTTATACTTACGAACATCTATGGAGCATAGCAAGGAATATAGTTTCAGCTCTCGTCAGCCGACTACACTAGGGCAATTGGAATTGGACGAATTAATTAATTAGTTTGATATCGAGAGACAAAAAACTCGTTAATTTGATGATCTTGCTTGTTGAAATAGGCACCAAATGTAGTCTAAAACTTAGCTTATTCTAGTTAGAGCAGTCATTAGTTACATTACATATAAAAGGGACTTTTATTTTTTAATTTTGGAGAAGTATTATTGAGTCAACCTTGATGAGATATATGTGATGTGGTAAAAACTCTAATGATGAGGAAAATATATTTAAGCGCAAGGGTCATCAACTTTAAAGTATAAGGATTAAAATTGACCAGCTAAAAACTCTTCATTAGCTTTGACATCTGAATAAGTAAATATTCCAATGGCAGTACAGGATGATTTACAAAAATGCTGCCCACTTTGCTCGACTTGGAGTCTCCTATTTTACTATATACAAAAAGGGGCAAAGAAAATCTGGAACTTGCTATCCTCTTGCCTAGCGGAGAAGGACAATTCATTCAAATCAACATGATAGTTCATCTACGTTGCTCATTTTGATCCCCTTGTGGACCAAGCAAGGTCGAACCGAGGCTGATAACACCAATGGAACACCCTCTTACACCACTGACCAGCTAGTGTGCAATGACGACCGGCCTGCAAGCTACTCAATTTTCTTTCTTTGCTGCTCTGGATTCTATTCCAGATGCGCACTTACATATTATTACTAGTTTTATTTCACAAGGTAGCCCATCTATATAGCATAGAGGTTGACTGTAGAACCTAATGATTGATGAGTGAAACGAGAGGGGATCGAGTTCTAGTGATCCATTCTGAGTTTTAAAACCAGAATAAAGGACCTTTAACACCCTCTCTCTAACATCCTCCCTCACCCAACTCTTCCCGAAGGCCTTCAGTAAGTAAAGCAGCGAAAACTTCAAAATGTAACACTGATTTTGAACTATACTAAATGCAATCAGAAACAAAAATAAAGCATGCAACTTGCCCATTCCAACAACTTGGCATCACTGAATCATAGACAATGTAATCAGAAACAAGATAAAGCATGCAAGTTGCCCATTCCAACCACGTGTATCACTGAATCATAGACAAGATAAGTACCCAAAGTTAGCCATTTAGTTAGCCATAGAGCCTCTATGTCAACGAGGAATATTGGTGTTGTTAAGAATCAAGAGAAAGTTACTCATAGTCATATTTAATTACATCGTCTTCAAGCAGCTAAAACTAGAGTAGAGCTGGATATTGTTTGGCCTGCTGCTTCACTCGCCTCTTGTACTCGACTGTATCCTGCAAAAGTGATTGCCACATTATTCAAATGACAGTCCAGTATAATTGGTCTATTCAGTTACAACGATTGCAAGTAAGGTAATTATGAGTCATTTAACTAGAAATTAAAACGAAAATCAATCAATTTGTCACTTCACTCGTACAGCCAAGTAATGACTAGAATGTTGTTTCATTTCAAGTGTGCATTAGAAATATATGATTGACAATTTGACATACAGCAATTGAAACCTTGCAAGGATTAGGATTTATAATGAATAATCCAGGTATAATGTTGAAGGTCAAAAATAAAAATGCCAACTAGAGGAAACTCAAGCATATAAACGTCCAACTCGGGTAGAGAACCTGCATATAGAGCTGATAACCATCGGTTTGTGCTGGATCATCAGGATTTGGCAGGTCGAGCAAATCTTGGATACCCACCAAAATTTGCTTAACTGTAATGGCTGGCCTCCATCCCTAAGAACAATTAATAGCAAGAGTAAGAATCATAGATTAAATTAAAAGCTGTATATAACAATCAGCAAAACATAAAATACAATGGCAGCAACAAGTACTTACACTGTCCTCATTGAGGATCGACAAACATACAGTTCCTGAAGGATATACATTTGGATGAAAGAAATTTGGTGGAAACTTGCACTTCGGGGGTTTGCTTGGATAGTCTTCACTGAATTGCATTGTTAGTGGATAGTGACCGCCCTCCCAGTCAGTCTGTACCAATCACAAGATTTTATATTATTCTTCACAATCATAAAATGAAGGAGCAGGGTGAAGAGATAGGAAAGAAAGGGATTTTGATTACAGTAAACAGTAGCACAATGTCTTGCAAGGAAAAACATAAAAAATCTAGCGTTAACCCAGTTCCTAATATCTCAAAACGCAAAAAGTTAAAAAAAAGTAAAAGCAAATGATTCTACAAACTCAGAGGAGAGGAAGACAAAGAGTTTCGAAAAGCAACACGAGCCAGATTGATCCATGATAATTACTTTGAGGAAGTTACAATAGCCTTAGCAAATCATTTCACGGCAACACCTTTTTTATGTGACCACGTGGTTATGTTCGGTCAGTACTCACACCTCCTGATTCTTCAAGAACGACAAGAACTCTAATTCAATCCAAATACAACTCACATCCTTGAGATGCTTTGTTGACTCCTTAAACCTTGATACAAAGACGGAGGATCCAAAATACGTGTAAAAGGATAATGAACTTTGAAACAACTCAGATGAATAAGTATAAGCCTTGCTACTCCAGGTTGGTGAAGTGGGGCATTAAACAGAACTCGGAACCAAAATAAGCCAAAAAAAAAAAAATGATCAAAATAGGCCATCTATTTAATAAGTTACCAAAATAGGCAAAACGTAACAAATTATTACGTTTTTCAATTTTTTCTTAACGGTCAACTAACGGAGTACACTTATAGGTAAAACGGAAGAAATTATTACGTTATACACGAAATTCGAGGTAAGAGAAAGACAGTGATTTCTCACATCACTTCTAAAAGTTACTTTTTCTTAAAATTGTACTAAATAAAAACGATGTATACTTTTGTTTGACAAAAAAGTAATATTTTCTTACGTCTTACACTAATAGATTTTTTACCATCAATCATTTTCTCACTTACTATCCAGATCTGGTCTCCCACATAATCTTTTCTCTTTGTCCCACCACCGACCCCCCACTCTCACCATTTCTTCATAAAACTAGATTTGGCAACATCAAGTTAGGTATGTTTCTTATAATTTAAACTTGTACTGGTGTTGACAGACATATATCTAAATTTTATTTTATATTTCGTTGTACGAATTTTTTTGAATCCAGTAAAATTAATGAATGAACTAAATTTTTTTAGATTCATTTGAATGAACTGAAAACAAGTCGAGTTGGAACCATTTTGTTTTAACATTTTGGTATTAAAGTATTCCATTATGTGGTACGTAGGAACTAGGACCCATGTTGTCTTTGTCGGAAAAAAGTAAAACTGTATGTATGTTGACATCGGTTCCATCACTCTTTTGTTTTGCT
>NC_061114.1:222547820-222591413 GCF_002878395.1 Capsicum annuum | reverse complement strand
TTTTCCCGACAAAGACAACATGGGTCCTAGTTCCTACGTACCACATAATGGAATACTTTAATACCAAAATGTTAAAACAAACAGGTCCAACTCGACCTGTTTTCAGTTCGTTCATTCAAATGAGTCTAAAAAAATTAATTTCATTCATTGATTTTCCTGGATTCAAAAAAAATTTATACAACGAAATATAAAATAAAATTTAGATACATGTATGTCAACATCAATACAAGTTTAAATAAAATTTAAAATTAAATTATAAGAAACATACCTAACTTAATGTTGCCAAATCTAGATTATTCAATAGATTATGAAGAACTGGTGAAAAGTGAGAGTGGGGGGTCGCCGGAAAGAGGGGTCACTAGAAAGTGGGGGGTAGGTGGTGGGAAAAAGAGAAAAGATAATGGGGGGACATCTAGATGGTAAGTAAGTAAATGATAGATGGTAAAAATTCTAAGTGTGAGACGTAAGAAAATATCACATTTTGTCAAAAAAAGTATACATCGTATTTATTTATAACGATTTAGTACAATTTTTAGAAAAAGTAACTTTTATTAGTGATGTGACAAATCATTGTCTTTCTCTCACCTCGAATTTCGTGTAAAACATAAGAATTTCTTCCGTTTTACCTATTTTTTTATAAAACGTAAGGAATTATTACGTTTTACAAATAAATATGCAAAACATAAGAAATTCTTATGTTTTAAAAAAGTCAACTCTGTTAGTTGACCGTTAAGAAAAAAGTGAAAAACGTAATAATTTATTACGTTTATCCTATTTTGTAATTTATTAAATCGATGGCCTATTTTGGTCATTTTTTTCATTTCTTGGCTTATTTTGGTTCCGAATTCAAACACTGTCTTTAATTATTTTGAAGTTCGTGTAAAACTTAAGAATTTCTTACGTTCCACCTATTTTTTTGATAAAACGTAAGAAATTATTACATTTTACAAATAAATATATAAAACGTAAGAAATTCTTACATTTTTTAAAAAGTCAACTCCGTTAGTTGACCGTTAAGAAAAAAGTAGAAAACGTAATAATTTATTACGTTTAGCCTATTTTGTAATTTATTAAATATTATTAAATAGGTGGCCTATTTTGATCACTTTTTTTATTTCTTGACTTACAGACACTGTCTTTAGTTATTTTGAAGTTCGTGTAAAACGTAAGAATTTCTTACGTTCTACCTATTTTTTTGATAAAACGTAAGAAATTATTACGTTTTACAAATAAATATGTAAAACGTAAGAAATTCTTATGTTTTTTAAAAAGTTAACTCCGTTAATTGACCGTTAAACATAATAATTTATTACGTTTAGCCTATTTTGTATCTTATTAAATAGGTAGCCTATTTTGGTCACTTTTTTTATTTCTTGGCTTATTTAAGTTTCGAGTTCAAATACTGTCTTTAATTATTTTGAAGTTCGTGTAAAACGTAAGAATTTCTTACATTCTACCTATTTTTTTGATAAAACGTAAGAAATTCTTACGTTTTTAAAAAAGTCAATTCCATTAGTTGACAGTTAAGAAAAAAGTGAAAAACGTAATAATTTATTACGTTTAGCCTATTTTGATAACTTATTAAATAGGTGGCCTATTTTGGTCACTTTTTTATTTATTGGCTTATTTTGGTTCCGAGTTCCATTAAACATCCTTAATGGTACAAAAGTGATGACAATATCTAAATTATTCCTTTTCCTCATTCAGTTATACAACAACAACAACAAACCCAGTGTATTCTCACAAAGTGTGGTCTACGGAAGGTAAGATGTACGCAGACCATTCAGTTATACTGAAGCTATTAAAAAGTTCAAACCTTGTAACACTTCAGAAATACATTTATGCTTCTCCTAAAAAACGAAGCTCTTACACCCCCATAATAAATCGAGGAAACCATGAAATGACTTTTGTTTCGATAGATAAATGTAAGGAATCACCTTACCAGGCTCCTCTACTGACTTACTATTACTATTTTGTTGTTAAGTACAAGGGATATAATCAAGTGAGAAATGTACCAAAAGAAGGGAACCCAGAAAAAGAAAGGAACGCAAATCTGGGGCAAAAGAAACCATCAAGTTTGAAAGGAGATGAATATATGCCCCCAGAATATCCTCTACTGACTTATTTTGTTTCGCACAATGTATATCTCTCAATCACAAAATGCAAAAGTCTATTCCAAGGAATTAAGTGTCTATCACTACCACAAAAGAGCAGCAGATCGATTCAGGTCCATAGTTAACATATTCATTCATATCATCACTCTTTACACCTCTAACATTGTTCAAACAGATGAACACTTGGCAGCCGTCATGCTCTTTCACATAGATTTCAGTCATTCAGATGTTTCACCTGGAACTAATGTGAAAAAACAGGACATATTTCACATCAGAAAAGATTTAAGAGGCGTCTGTTTTTTGCTTTCCTTTCTGTGTGTAAGAATTGTTTTTTGTGTATGTGAGAAACACTGCATATAATTCAAAGACTCACCTGCATTTTGATGTACTCCAAGAAGTTGTGCCTGGATATCTATGACAGTCATCTTTCTTATTTATTGTAACCTCACATCTCTTTCAGGTCCAACTTGAATAAACAATATTAACTTTCAAGGATAATGAATCCTAATAATACCTTTTGCTCCACTGTCCTAAAAGTATGTTCATGATTGTTACTCTTGTAACACAACACAACCAAATCTAACATGCAGTTTTTTTTCCTTCTATTTTTCCAGGCTTAGGCAATAAACTGATACTGGATGGTTGGACTAGGTTGGGCACTTGCAAAGAAAGTGATTAGCAGACGTGGTATCAGTGGCTGCAATGGCCTAGCTGGCGCAGCTAATATATTCAAAGTGAAAGTTCAGATTCATTTTAAAAGGAGAACAAGTCCCACAAATTAAAGACTATGAGTAACGACCTGCCTCTTGTTTCAGAGACGATGAGTACCCAGGACATATGACTACTGCCACCAGTAAACTAACCTATTATATGAAACAAGAGTCTCAGCCAACCAAACAGAGCTGGAGTTCTCAAATCAACTTCCTTTCCTTGAATTCTTATCCTCTCCTAACTAATTTTTGCCTCAAACGTATATTTCTCAAATTTAAGCAAAAGAAAGAAAACATGTAAACTAAAATAGACCATGTAAAGACCAGGGTCTAAATCACAATAACAAGTAGTACACAGATTAGACTGCGTACACGCAAGCTGCCCTGACACCACAGTTACCACCCAAAAGAAGAAAAAAAAACACCCCTCAGCACTTCAGCGAATACTGAGCAGAGCACAAACAACAAAAAGCACGCCTATGAATGGATTGGCCAGAAATGCTAAGCGCTATTGATTTTCCCAGAATCAATCCTTTATAAGAAAACAGCTACTTAGCTACGATTAACAAACCACCACATAAACCTGAACAACAAGGTAACTAGAAAGGGCAGCCCGGTGCACTAAAGCTCCTGCTATGTGCAAGGGCTGGACCACAAGAGTTTGTACAGTCTTACCCTGCATTTCTGCAAGGGCTGGACCACAAGAGTTTGTACAGTCTTACCCTGCATTTCTGCAAGAGGCTGTTTCCATGGCTTGAACCCGCTCTCCTAGCCACAAGGCAGCAACTTTACCAGTTACGCCATGGCTCCCCTTCAGAACAACAAGGTAATTGCCTATGTTTATCGGACTCTTCAAAAATGTCTGAAGGGTGCGTATCGGATTCTCTGTGTATTTTTGAAGTATCCAACACGGGTGCGGCATCGCAAGTGAAGAGTCCGCGCAACTTAGGAAATTGCAGCACGATATTACTAATTATCCCAGTAGCAAATACAGAAACAGCAACAGCAACAATGTACCATGATTCATAATTTTCAAACAAACACGGTGACAGTGACTCCTCATTACCTTAACTACGAAAAATACACACAAAAAGAAAAAAAAAGAAACATACCGAAGGTTTACCAGGGATAGAACATTGCCAAAGCATCAAATTAACAGACCCATCAGTACCAGTCTCCGGCTTTGCCACAAAACCCTAACCCAAAATAAAAAATCAACAATTAAAACACCATTAATTAACAATGCACCCAAGAAAAAAAAAAGTTACAGTAAAAAAGAGGAGAAGAAAGGATGGTACATTACATGAGGGTGATTTTTACGCCATGCTTTCCTCTCCTCAGCAAGACGACCACGCGCTATTCCGCCCGACATTTTTCTCTCTGATATCAGCTTTGCTACTAAAATTAGAAATCACTTATTAACTTTGTCAAAGCCAAAAGGGGGTTTTTATACGCAATGTTTTTTCACCAGTCCAAGACACTCCTATTGGATGAAGTTATACATTTTTTGGAAAACGAAACGTTTTTTCAAATTTTTTTAAATTTTAAATTGTGTATTACCTGGGTGTAGGAAGAATGTTTATTTTGAAACGTTTTCTTGATTTTTTTAATGGAAGCCGCTAAATGATCATAATTTTTTGGCCTAAAAGTGACCACAAATGTATAAAGATAATATTACTTCCTCCATTTCAAATTATCCGTTCGAAATTTCTTAATTTGATTTCTTATTTTACTTGTCCTTTTTCATTAATCAAGAAGAGACAAGAATTTTTTTTACATGTTTTACCCTTTGCATTAATTATTTTTTCTTTAAATTAAAATATAAACATCATTTAATAGGAACACTATGGTAAACTAGTCATATTATAAATTATTTTTCTTAATCAATATGACATCTCAATTTGGAACGAAGTGAATAACTTTTTACTATCTTCTAGATTTGAAATTTAAATGCAGTCAAAATTTATGTTGGGTAAATTATGACTATCATGAAATATGGGAGAAAAATATTTCTTTAACTTTAAAATAGGAGACCAACCAAACTTTACATTCTACTCATTCTCACCATTCCCTTTTTCGTGTTTCTCCCTCTATTTCTTTTGAGTCTTTCTTTTTATCAAATTTTAAAACTAATTTTATTATATATTGATCATAATTCTTTAAAATATTTTTGAGTAAAGGTCGTCAATGATTAAATAAATTTTGAACTTATCACATAAATTTATTTATTTATTTATTTGTTATCTAAAAGTGATTCAATTCTAAAGTTTATCACAAAAGTGTTTTTCTTAAAATATTAACTAGGCTTAACAAATATGAAAAATATTATTTTTATAATGTGTCAATATTTATCATGTTTAAAAAGTTTTGAGTTTTTATTATCATTATTAAAATATTTTTAAATTAGACTTATAAATTATTTAAATATAGTTTAAATTTATTGAAATATAATAATTAATTAAAACTATTTAATTAGAGGTAATATTAATAATGAATATAAGTAACATTCACAAGTTGTCAAATTATTGTAACATAGAGGTACAGAACTACAACAATAATATGTCTTGATATCTTTAATTGTTGTTAACTAGGTTCCACACATGTGAACTTTGTGATTTTCATGATTTATATAATATGTCAATATCTATTATGTATATAATGATTTGATTTTTGACCGCCGCAATTGAAATATATTAAATTATATTTATAATTTATTTAATAAATAATTTAAATTTTATTTGAATATAATATTACTCAATTAAAGATCATATTAATAAAAAATATAAATTATAATTTGCAAATTATAAAATCGACGTAACATAAGGACGTAAGACGACAACATTAATGCATGACTCTCATGAGTTGTTGTTAACTAAGATCAAAATATATGAACTATGTGATTTTTATAATATGTCAATGTCTACCATGTTTAAAGTATTTTGAATTTTGATTGTCGATATTGCAATATTTTGAAATTATATTTAAATATAATATTTAATAAAATTCCATCATTTGTCTTTCTTCCACCTATTGAATAAAAAATATTAATTTACACCAAAATATTGATTTATAGGTCATTAAAATGTGTCAGCTGAGGGTGTTAATTTAAGGAGGAGGGATCAAATTATTAAATTATATATTTAACTAATATTTAAGTATAATTTGTGAAATATTTCAATAACGATAACTCAACACACTTTAGAACTGGTAAATATTTCATTAACGACAACTCAACACACTTTTACATGCAGATTAAAATCTCTAGATAACTTATTTACTTTAGTGATATTATTTTCTTTAAAAAATAACTGATCTTTGTAGGCAATTATATATAAAAACCTGAATGCTCATCTCGAAAAATAATATGAGAATTTTTTTTTAATAAATTAATATATTTAAAAAAATAAAATTATTTATTTTGGTTAAAAGAATTTGCTGAGTTAATATGTTTATTATTTTTTAAAAAATGATGGTTTGCTGATATAACATGCTACTTAGAAGAGAAGAAAACTTTAGAGGTATTTTGCGATTTTTTGAGAAAAATATTAATAATTGAGTGACATTATTATCTTAGCAAAAACGAAAAATGTTTTTATAAGCGACTCTAGAAACATTGATAACAATCCAAGAAAATGACTTTAGAAAAAACTGAAAGTTTAAGTAATGATAAAAGATTTTTAAGTATGAAAAATTCTTCGTAATAAATTAATATATTTTTAAAAATAAAAGAATAAGAATATAATCTTGACTAAATAAGTTTGATAATTTAAATAGATCTACTATTAAAAAAATAATTTAATAACATGACCTACCAATTCAAATCCATGATCCTTAATTTTAACTCCACTGTTCATTCCCATGATTTGGGATTGTTTTCAATGTATTGAAAAATAATATTAAATAAAGTAATATTAGCAACTTAAATTTAAGATGAAAATGACAAGAATGTCTAAAAACTAACTACTTTATAGTGTGAATATGACTTTTTTCTATTGTGGTCAAATTGTGGCCAATTTTTTGTTTTTCCTTACAGTTTTGATGGTCGACTACATATGAATTCATGCATGAGCCTTTGGGGGAATAATGCTTTCAATAGGATTTTTGGTCATTCTTTTAGATTTAAAATCTAAGGCATTTAATCAAATACGAGGAATCTCAATCATTCAGCTACAACTTATATTGATACTTTCTTCATTTTTAAATAATTAAATTGTTGGAATGTGACATATCTCTTAAGAAAAATATTTTAAGACACAAAATGTAGGTTATTTTTCACTATTACCTTTTAATTGATCTTAAATTAATTCTTTCTAGAAAATGTTAAGTAGATAAAATAAAATAAAAAATATCAACATGTCTCTTGAAAAATGAACAATTTATTTATTTTGAACATTGAAAATAACTCAACAATTCATTTATTTTGAAATAAAAGGAGTATTTTTGAATATTTTTAAATTCTAAATAAACGACATTATTTTACTATGAAATTGCAAATTTTGGTCCAGGGTGATTAGTTACAATTTAGGGAAAATTTCAGAAATAACAATTATAGAGTCTTAATTGCAACTTTTATAGCAATAGTTTTATAATTATGAAAAATAGCAAATTATATTTTGTATTTAAGTAAACTGTTCTTATACAAATACATATACAACAAAATTTTTTGTCCTTATTTTACTCTAGTTAGTTGAGTAAAATAAAGAATAATTATCTCATCTAATTAAATTCCCATAAATTACTCTTATTTATATTAGTAGATTCATTTTCCAAATCAAAATCAATATGAAGATTATTATTTCTATGATCTTCAAAATTTCAAAATATCATTCTCTTATATCGCTAACTATTTATTTTTTTAATTTTTTCATTTTTTTTATCTTTTTTCTTTTATTTTAATTTATTTTTCTTTTCCATTTTTTTCTTTCCACTTTATTTTCTCTCTTCTACTTCTCCTTTTTATTTTCTTTTTTGTTTTTTATATATTTTTTTCTTTTCTTTTTTTTTTCCTTTTTTATTTTTTTTTTTTTCATTTTCTTCTTCTTCTTTTTTAAATTTTTTTTTGCTTTTATTTTTACACTTCTATTTCTAGTTTCTATTCCTCTTTCTTTCTTTCTTTCTTTTTTTCCTTTTTCACTTTTTTTTTTTTTTTTTTTTTTTTTTGTTTTTTATTTTACTCTTCTATCCTTATCTTTTATTTTTAAAATACAAATATCTATATGATATATACATATACAAAATAAATAGACATACAGATCTACATATGTATTTACGGTAAATACATATCTGACTCACATGTATATATAAACATATATGACATAAAATTTCTATAATAAAATGACAATTATATACATATACATAAAGGTAATAAAAAAATACATGTAGATATCTTAAACAGTAAAAGAAAACAAATAAGTACATATGTTATCCTCTAAAATGACATAGTATGTACAGTTTAAAGACAAATCCAACACCATATAAAATACATATAGCTCTACACATGTATTTACAGAATACATACCTGATCCATATGCATATTCTTATTTTATATGAGTCACTTTTGTATTTCGCAAATACATATGAAGATATATAGTATAGTTATATTTGTTACTGTTTAATATAAATATGATATGTACATCGTAAAGACATATGTATGTTTTGTACCGTAAATACATATCCAGATCTGTATGGCTATTTATTTTATATGTTTTTTGAATATGTGTACGTGATATACATATTTGTCTTTTCAAAATAAAAGTTAGAGATAGAAGAGTAAAAAAGGAAAAAAAAAAAAATATAAGAAGAAAAAAAAGGAAAAAAAGAGAAGTGAAAAAGAAAAAAAAAAAGGAAGAAAGAGAAATAGAAGTGTAAAAATAAAAGAAAAAAAAGAAACAAAATAAAATAAAAAAGAAGAAGAAAACGAAAATAGAAAAAGAAAAAAAAGATAGGAAAAAGAGAAATAGAAAAGAGAAATTAAAGTGGAAATGAAAAAAAATCACAATAAAAAATGAAATGAAAAAAAAACTAACAAGAAAAAAAAAAGATAGAGACATAAAATAGTGAAAAATGGTAATGATGTTTTATTTTAAAATCTTGAAGATCATGAAGATAATTATGTTCAAATATGAAAAAGGAAAAAAAAAACAAAAAAGGAAAAAAGAAGAGAAATATAAGAGAGAAAATAAAATAAAAAAAATAAAATGATAAAGAAAATAAGATGAAAAAAAAAAGGGAAAGAATATGACTATATTTGGAGAAGGTGAAATAGTGGAGTGAAAATAGAAAAATGTAAAATAGTGAGAGTAAAACATGCATCTGCCTAGTTAATGAGTAAATTAATGCTATCCTTGCTATAAACTATAATTTTAAAAAAGTGTTGCTATTTATTGTAATTATAGTTTTAAGTATACTACTTTCTGTAATTTTTCCTATAATTTACATAAAAAAGACATTAGTCTTTTCAAATTTAAATTGATTTGATCTAAAGAGCATCGACATCGAGTAGGTGCGTCAAATAAGCAGATTGAGGTGGATTTGGATGAGTCAAAAAAAATTGTGTAAATATTGGCCCAAGAAGTAATTGATCCACATTCTAGTTTTCGAGAAAAAAAACTTTTAGAAAAAGGCCTTTTTTCCATAATATGGGTTTTAGATGTATTGGGTCTTATGGGCTTTCAACTGTTTCCTTTTCAAGATGAGAACTATTGTTCAAGCAAGTAATTGGGCCAAAGGTTACTTTGGATAGGCTTTTGGTCCCAAAGTAATTTATTGCACTTACATGTTGATTTTTTTTTTTTAAAGCTAAGTTACCATTTTCCCAAAAAATTTCATCAATTTAAACTTGTATGCCAATGTTAGTCAGAAGAGGATGATATCGGAGAGTCGCAAAACTTTCGATACTCAATCATGTCTAGATCCCGAAAGCCAGACATTTTACTTGTTACAACAGTTCAGTATACAAGCCTTTTTGTTGACGTTTGCATATATGCACCTTTTTTCTCGTTTAAACATTAGGTATATGAAACTTTTGATTTGACTAATTCGAATTGGCATCAATTCTTTTTTAGCATAGCAGAATTGCACATAATTTGTTATAGTATTCCCATGCAAAGAGAGTCATAAAGAACCTAACCTTAGATGAAAAGCATATCAATTTTGATGCAAGACAATGAATTATGGTAGACAAAAATAAAAGGAACCACAAATAGAATTCATTATTAGTGCTTTGTGAGAGAGCCCAAGGGCCAAGGGGCCAGAAATATCAATATCATTATCATTACTTTTTTCCCAGGAATCATATACTTTCTATGAAGCCATACTCTCTATGTATCTTTTAATAATGTACTTAATTAAAATGAGTGCCCAATGCACTGATTAACAAAGAAAAACTACCCTATTGGACCAAAAGGAAATCTATTTAAGCTAGTGTTAATTATGTTACTAATGATTCTAATTCTTTTAAATAGGACTAATAAACAAACAAAAGGGGGTAAAGACTAATTGAGAGTTTTCTCATGGGATTGATCTAATGAGAGGGGACATTATGTGTGTAAAAAAGAAGGATAAGAATAATGCTTATATTGAAAAGGAGGTGGGAGCATGTGATCTAAAGTTCCACATGGGTTGAAAAGATCAAAAGTGGAAAGCAAAAAAAGGGGGTGGGGGTTAGGAATAAAGTAACTTAAAACCCACAAAACATTGCACAAAATAGTGAATATTGTGACCTCTTTAAGTATGGGATTTAGTGAGAAAAAAGGCAAGTTCATTGGCTGTAAAATAAAAAAGAAAAGGGAATATAATTAGCTTGGGATCAATAAATGAAAATTATGTGGTTCATGTCCTCTTGGGCTAATGAGAATGTTGTGCTGGCTTTGCAGTAATTATTGTCATAAAGCTGTAAACATGTCAATGCCAACTAGAAAGGTGAACAGAGGAAGTGTGGTTAAAAAAAGGAGCAGTAGATAATTGTTTCTTTTTCTTTTTTATATATCAAGGTTATCTGAGTTTAGCTTGATTGCATCGAGGAATAACAACATTTATCCATAAAATCACGATTTGCCAATTTCGTATAATATTCATTTTCATCAGCCTCAATTCAATCTATCTAAAAGTTGGTATTGATATGTAGCTCAGGTTAACATACGAGCGTTCAATCTATCTAAAAATTGGATTGACGTGTAGTTCAGGTTAACATATAAGGACACTGACAAAGTTTTTAGATTTTTTTTTTTGAATTTGATGTATTATATAAAGTCATAACAATGAAAAAAAAAATCTTTAGGTAATAATACAAACAAAGAAACAAACTTGGTAAGAGGCTAAAAGTGGACAAGTTGAGTTGTGACTTGTGAACTATTGATAATCCATTTTGACTCGACTCGTTTCAATTTAAATAATCTTTGTGAATTATTAATTTGTTCATTTATCAATTCAGTCATTTTGACATATACAAATTCGGTCATAGGTACCCATTTGACACCCCTAATCTCTACATCAAATATTTTTTATTACTACCAATATAGATTAAAAAAACTCTTATAAACTAAAATTTGAGCATATGAAAAATAGTCACTTAGGCTTTTGCTTTTATTCCAAAATATAATATTAGATCAAGTTTTCTGGGACTCCAGAATGTCTGATTAAAGAAAATAAAGTTCATATGCATCTTAAGAATTTGTTTAAATTGGATAAAATATGTAGTCCTACTTAAGTAATTGTTTATTCGAACATCATGTTTAATTTAGACTAGCTTCTTGAATGCTTATTTTATAATTTAAGACTTTGTTATTGGTCAATATGTTGTACGATGGAACAACTCAACCACCAATGACTAAATTTTTGTGACAAATGACAAAACTAATTAAAATACATATGACCGACCTTAGGAAAATGAGAAAAAACTTAAACGCCTCACCCACCGCCCAACACAATTATATAGTTACACAGGAAAAAAATTAAAAGTTTTATTGTGATATTTTATTTTATTTTATTTTGGTTGTGATAATTTATTTCGATTGAATGAGACCTCTTGAAAAATAAAATGTTTACATTTTTCTACATATACTAGATATCAAAAGATATGTTATTTTTTAATCTTAATTTATGTGACATAAACAAAATTTTAACAATTAATTATATTTTAATATTTTTTAGATATTTTAAGTTGCTAGCTATTGTAATTTATAATAATTTTTTGACATTGTAATTTACTATTTTAAGTTTTAGCCATTTATAATACTCTTCTTGTCCAAATTTTTATAGTGCTGATAATCAATTATATTTTAAAAATAATTTAAATTTCTAATTATTGTGACTCATAATATTTTTTCTTCTATTCCAATTTAAGTGACATTTAATTAGGGATGATACGGTAAAATCACGGAGGAAGCAGGCATGACGACTGTCTCCTGCTTCCCTTCACTCTTCTGTATATTAGAACTAGGTAGCTTACGCCGTGCTATGCACGGCTCAATGTTGATCCTTAAAAATTCTACGTTATGTATAATTCTATCATTTAATTAAAAACTTCATTTATTTGATTAATGAATTCTAAGTTAGGCATATAATATTATATTTGGATTGTTGAAATTTGTATAACGATATTTTAAGTTGTTCAAAATTTTGTGTCATTGATAGTCAATTATATTTTTTAAATGATTTAAGTTTTAAATTAACTTACGTTATTGTGATTTAGTAATATTTTTTTCTTTTATTCTACTAATTAGAAGTGACATAGTAAAATTATTACAAAAAATACCTGTGAATTTTTTTAAGTGGTTCCATATAAAACGTCAAGTTAATTTAAAACATCAAAAATTAATTTATCATTTTACATTATTTTTTAATATTTAAATGACTTATAATAATTAATTATGGATAATATAGTAAAATACGACTTAAGTAGTTGAAACAGTCATGTCATAATTATCTATTTTAGTTTTTTTATTAAATTTTTAATATGTAAATGACTTATAATAATTACTTAGGGGTAGTGTAGTAAATCACGATTAAAGTAGCTGAAGCAAGCATGTCGACCATGAACAACCTGCTTCAACTGCTTATTGTGACTTCTTATATAGGATATTAATAATATAATTTTTTAATGTTTAAATAACCATAATAAGTAATTAGGTATGATATAGTAAAATCACGATTGAAGTCGCGAAGTAGACATATATTAGAAGTGATGTAACATAATAACTTCAAAAAGTTACTTGTGAAAAAAACTCAGTGGGCCTCATATAAGACGTCAAACTAATTTAAAACATCAAAAGATAATTTATTATTTTATGTCTATTTTACCTTTTTTTTATTAAATACTATTAATTTTTTAATACTTAGATGACTTCTAATAATTAATTAGGGGTGATACGACAAAATTATGATTGAAACAGCTGAAGCAGGCATGTCGACCTGCTGCCTGCTTCAGCATGAAACTCCCTCTTATATATAACTAACTTAAATGACTTATAAAAACATCAAAAAATAACTTACTATTTTATGTCTATTTTATTCTTTTTTTATTAAATATTATTAATTTTTTAATATTTAAATAACTTATAATAATTAATTATGAGTAATATAGTAAAATCACGACTGACGCAGCTGAAACAGTGATGTCATAAATGTCTATTATAAATTTTTTATTAAATATTTTTAATTTTTGAATATGTAAATAACTTATAATAATTAATTAGGGACAATACAGTAAAATCACAGTTGAAGCAACTGAAGCAGGCATGTAGACCTCCTGCCTGCTTCAGCTGCGAACCAACCTAAGCTGCTCCAACATTGCCGCTTCCATAAGAGTATATTAAATGTGTTTTATTTGGCTAGCTACATGAAGAAGCTCAAGTAGGTGAGTTGAAAACAGCAGGATTTATTGGTTACAATAATAATTTCCAACTTCCAATTTGAAAATCTTTGGTTCTACGCCTTTAGTTTGGCTAAGAAAAAAGCCAACAAATTTCAACGGCATTACTACCCACTAAGCTGTATTTCTTGATCAATTGGCTCATGAATTCTAGAAAATAGAAAATTAGAAATATTTTACTTGCATAATCAAAATCTAAAAATGATTAACATAATCATCAGTTATAGCAATATGTTATCAATCATTATTTTTTCTATGACCTGATAATAATAATTGAACAAGTATATTAAATGGGGTTCAACTAAAACCTTATCAGCAAAAGATTACGTATAAAAAGGATAAAAACATGAGTGGTGTTTACGGGTTGGACTGAATCAATAAACCCGTCTCAAATTCTATATATATTTTTTTAAAAATAATTCATCTACTAAAAATCCCAAAAAAGTAAAAATAATTTTAACCCATAAAATTTAAAATGCTATTGATCGTTAAGTTTGTGCACTCGCTATGCAAATTTGCACTCTCTCAATCCCGTTCTGGAAAATGAATTGCTTGATAGAATAAAAATTCTCCCCATATAGTTAAAATATTCGTTCAAGAATGTTACATTGCACCGTTTTGTATAAAATATTGATTATTAGAAACACAATAACATTATTAACCTCTCAAGAAATGTAAAACATGAACATTATTGATAGGCATAATCTACCAAAACCATACAGTAATTTTAATTTAACCAAACTTCTGGTAGGTAAGTTTTTCCTTTTGTTGAACGTGAGAAAGCTGATTTACTATCTTAAATTAATTAACAACAATATAGCATGATAGCTAACAAATTAACAACCGTAGTTGAAGGTGGCAAGGTTTAATCCAAAGTTAGGCTAAACATAATTAACTACCAGAAATAGACACATAAATTAGACACAAAAGCATAATAAAGTGGGACAAAAGAAATTGGAAAAAACAGTTTTTAGGTACTTGGTTAATGTCCAAGTAACGGTAGGATTGAAGAAATCAAAGTGGAGAAAAGAGTTAGGTTTATGAAAATGAAATCTATAGGCTATAACTAGCTAGGGTGAAAAATGAGATCAATTGGGATCATTTTCTGTCATTTTTTTGCCCTTTACAATTCTATAAAATACTTTCTTCTGGATGAAGATGTCGGCGAACAGAGACAAAACAATGACAAATTTCCGGACCGATTCGAGATTTGAAGTTTATACATTTTTATCATATATGTTAATAAGTGTACGCAAAATAGTAAATGAATTTACAGTCAAAGATTTCTAGTCGTTTATTGAAACCATTTGTATATGTACAGAGAATTTGACATTTGAGTGAAATTAATTTAGTTCACGTGAATCCGAGCCAATATACCAGTCCTTTCACGATCGATTCGAGATTTGAAATTTATAGATTTTTATCATACTCTTAAGTTAATAAGTGTATGTACAATAATAACTGAATTCTAGTCGTTTATTGAAATCATCAGTATATATATAGCGAATTTGAGTGAAATCAACTGAATTCACGTGAATCTACTAGTCCTTTCACAAAATAATCATTTTAAACTCGATAATTTTAAAACTTGTGAAATATTATTACAGATGCGAAAACCAAATAATATTAACTTCAAATTTTAAAGATTTAATGAATTTACTATTACACATTCTAGAAATCAAACTCATCGAGTTAAAATTCTGAATTTGATTTTGTACAAATTATTTCTTGTAAGTGGGAATGGAGATGCAGTTGGATGGAACATTGCTTTACTTCAAGTCCACCTCTACTATAACAAGAAAAAGCCATAATAAAACAAAGAAAGAAAGTAAAAGAAGGGCAATATTGAACATGGGACCTAATATGAAAGGCAACTTCAACCATTTTGGTCTAAATTATTAGTCATTTTCTTCCCATTCCCACCTTGTGGCTAATAAGATGGAATAAACTTTGATATAGTAAAGGAAGAATATATACTTATTAAATAGGGAAGAGGAATACATTTTCTTTTATAATTCTTCTCCTCATTTAATCTTATTTTCGTTAGTTATATCATCAATTGGACCATTAGGCCAAATTGCATTATCTTAGTAAATATACGGAATTACTTGTTTTAATGCATTCAATTGCAACCAAATTGATCATTTTCTCTTTTCTATTTGTTTCCAACACCTGGATTTGATACACTGACAGTATTTGATAGGAATAACGTTTACCACTTTTCATTCTTAATTTTGAAAAATAGTCTTGTTACAAAGTTTGAAATTTTAAGATGAAATCAATGTTCTGAAATTTCATTTGTGAAATTTGAAAATTCATGTTATATATTCTTCGGTGGTTATTTGTAAATGTACCTCAAGGTAAAAATTTAGGCGCACTTAATTCTAACACATCGTATTAATTCATCGTGGATAAATCATCTATTAAATTAAGGATGTATATTAATTAATTATGGTATATTGACAAGAGTGTATGAATATAAAGAAATATATGTGTCATGTATTCATTTGATCCCATGTAATATAACATTCGGTGCATGCAAATTTAAATTTTATCGTTACGTAGATTCACGATATATCTGAATCTTTTTTCCTATCTACACCATGATATAGTAGTAACTTGAGGTAGTTCTTTAGTTAAAGTAAGGAGAGCAGAAACTGAAGAAAAAACACATATGTTCTTATACGGGGTGGAAATAAAGGCTACTTTCAATTAATGTGAAATCAAACACTGACTTCTGTATCAATATGAGTTGTGGTGGGATGATTGGTGTTCTTTCATCTTTAACCAGGCGTTTCGAGTTCAATTTCCGAGTATGGAGAAAATCTTATTGCTCACAAATGGGCCATGCAACAAACGATCTGAATTTAATTGGGTTCCAATGTGAATAGCAAACATCAGGTGGAAGCAAAACCGACTTTTTCAATATCAGTACCTAATTAAATTTAACATTTAGCGAACTGAATCTGTTGCCAATAGAACTATAATTAAATATAGGGTTAGATGTCAATATCATACATTAATCCAATAATCAGGTACTAAGAACTTGGTTAGTACATGCTAATTAGGTCTGAAAAGTGCTTTTAATTAACTTTTAACCACGTTATATGTGGACCACTAAACAGACACATTTGTAAAAACAACTAACATGTTAATCTTGTCATGAAAATGCTTTTGCATGTACCATCTTAAGTTGTTTAATTAGGTAAGGATTTAAGTCATCTCAAAACTTTTTGATGATTAATTATTTAAATTTAACATATATTCTTTACTCAAACGAGCTTGGTTACATTTTAATTAGTTGGACTGGTAAAAGGGGGACCTAAATTTTTCTATAATTATATAGTTGTTAATCCAACAACTCATGAAACGTAAGCAGCTAACCTAGTTAATTAGATCTTCTCAACGACATTGTATTTTTTAAAACAGAATTTAGGCCTAATGACGTATAATTAGCAGCTTGTTTAATTTTGTACATACTGTTTTCTCCTAGTTTTGTTTTGCATATTTTCTGACGTTTTGTTTTGTTGCCTGGAAAAGTGCAATGACGTATTAATGAATTTTGTTGTATTTGTTTGTTTTTCAGCTGGGATAAGTATTTTACAGAATAAGAAAAGACCAAAAAAGAAAAAAAGCTAAGCGGAAACGAACGAAATCAATTGCTCGGATGATAAACACAGTTCACTTTCAACTTTGAAATTGTGAGTCCAAGTTATCAAGGGAATCAAAAAGGGTGAGATCCCCCTAGAGAGGGGTTAAAAGAAAGAAGACAAATACATCAATAAAATTTTAAAAAAAAAAACGAAAACAGATAAAACTATCTATGTTAATTTTGATTTGGTTTATATATTTAGCAGATCGTGACTTAATTGGATATCTTTAAGGTGAAGCTTCATTGACATTTGAACAATTGAGTTAAATAATCAATAAAAAGGAGAGTTAAATAGTCATTATTTTGGCCATTAGTTACATAGTCATTTAATTTATTGAAGTGACTCATAACAATAATTAAACTCTTTTAATTAAACAGCCCAATTCTTATTTTGTGTCATAAATAATGGAGCATTTAGCTATTTGTGCACGTCACTGAAAAAAAATTTCGAAAAGTTATCATTTATATCGTGTAACATCAACCCTAAAACACTTTGAACAAACCAAAACACTAATTTACTATGATAACTATTACTATCTCACTAACAAATTGATTATAGATATATATAAGTTAATACCTAAATAGATTCACTGTGTACCTAAAAACTACATTAAAATACGAATTCATTATGTTAAGGTTAATGTTTTTATTTGATTGACGGCTCATTTTCCTCAAAAGTAGATGATATTGTTTAACTTGGCAATCTCTTTGTAAGTTATTCCTCATTATTTTTTGAAAAGTTCAGTTGTGATGGAGGTCACCTTGCATTTATTTTAGCTACTTCAATATATACAACTAGTAGTTTATCTATAAGTAGTACTACTACAAAATTATAGTTATACTCTCTCTAAAACGCATGCGGTAGAATATAGCTATGGTACTTTCGCTATAACTAATTCTTGTCTAATTAAGAAGATATTCCAGCTCGAGTGCTGCGTATAAAATTATCTATCCTCAATGTGTGATTTTTCTACGCGACCTAAAATTAATCAGGTGTTACTGTGACAACCAAACGCAGAATTAAAAAACGCAATAATATCTAAATGTAATTTTATAAATTAAAAAAAAAAAAAAACTAACTTAAAAGGTTAAATAATTAGTATAGGATTCTAGGGCAAGTGCGGTGAAGGCAGCAGTAGCACAACACTAAATAGTAAGTACGAAGAAAGAAGCTGACGAAGAAGCCAAATAATATGTACGGTAAAGGATACCCCATTAAATAATTAAATAAAATAAGATAAAATAAAATAAAGAATAGTCAGTCATGAACCATGCTTGTGCTTGGAAAATAAAATAAAGAATAGTCAGTCATGAACCATGCTTGTGCTTGGAAAATTTTAATGTCTTATTAAATCAGTAATGTGACACTGAGCCCTATTGTCAAAGAGCTGAGCTGGCTTTGGTAGGACTCTACATATATATTTGTATTGCACAAGGATGCGGTCTCGTGATTAATGAAGTGGGTTGAAAATTTAAGGTTTCAAATTCTAGTCCTGATGGACAAAGTGACCTGATATCTATTGCTGGTGGGAGGTGACATGTCTTTAATCTAAGTGCTCAAAAGTTAGCCCGAACACCCTAATTATATATAAAAAAAATAGTACAATATAATTGGAATCCATGCATGGTTGCATTTTCTAGCGAATTAACGTGGGCAATTATTTTTCTTCTAACTATATATTCTTTTGGAAGTAAAACATTAGTCATCGTTTTGAAAAATTAAGTTGTTTACATATTTGGGAAGAAAACAAGAAACGTGTATTACCTTCTTTTCTTTTCTTTTTTTCAAATTCATACTAATTGTTTCAATTAGTTGAGTGTTAATCTTGTGAAGCGTTTACGAAATATAAATTGTAGTTTAAAGTTTAAACAAATTCCCTTATGATTAAGACTGTGATTTATGAAGACCATGAGTTGTGTGAAAATTGGTTGGAAGGTATCTATATAGACTTCTGATAAAAAAACAACCAAAATAATAATAGAATTATTACATCTTTAGAATTGACAAGATAAAGTCTAGTCTTTTTTACTTGTATTTCTTCATTTCAAGATTCATTTTTATTATTAATAATAAAATACTGCTACACAACTTGCTTTTAAAGAAAAAGAAATTATTAGCAAGAGCTCAAAGAAGAGAGTTGAAAAACTAATGAACTAGAATCTGAGGTATAGTCTAATGATTAAGTGCTTTCGTGTTAAGAGTTCTAATAGCAATTCCAATGAGGTGTAAGGTTTCAATTAGTTCAAAGATTTCGTGTAAAGTTTTAATTCGATCATAACTCATTTTTTCCTCTTTTATCATTATTTCTTCAAAATCACAATTCACAAGTCACCCTATCCAATAAACATAAGTAAATAAAATAAAGTAGAAAAATAAAAAGAAGTGAATGAAAACTAAGGGGACCAATTACCATTAAAGAGGGAGCCTTAGGTTTGGGTGAAGAAGTCTGACTAATAAGTGGATTGTGGGATCCAGCATATTTGGGCTAAATATTGCCATGTGATGGTAGGAGACCACCAGCTGGCTATGTCTTGTTTTTGTGGGTCTCTTTTTTCCCTTCTCTTTACTCTTCTTTTTCTCCGCTATTTATCAAAAACGACTTCATATTTAAAATCAATGAATTTAGTAGGAATATAATCTCTTTATATGTCTATATTTTTTAAGCATATATTGTTTGCGTCAAAAATTTAATTAACTTGAACTCATAAATCCCATCCTAAATCCACATTTGCTCTTCATGTATTACCAAAAAGAAAAGAAGAAAAACACAAAGCGTGTATTTGGTATGAAAGAATTATTTTCTTAATAATAATAAATGAATTTCTTGCTTATTATCTGATGTCAAGTATGAAAAAAATATTATTTTAAAAATATTTATATATAATTTACTCAAACACCAGGTGAAATAGAGTGAGAGTTGGGTCGTTTGGTGTGAGGCATAGGAGGTAAGTAGGCCCGGGATAAAATGAAAGATTATTTTATCTCATATTTGGTTGGAGGTATTAGTTAATATCGGGACAACTTATCCCACCATTTACACCATAATGATGGATAAGTTATTCCGTTTGTATGGTTGAATAAGTTATCCCAGAATAACTAATTTCAGATTAATTATCCCAAGATAACTATTTTCCAACCAAACAATTGAGGAGCGGAGAAGCGACAATCATTGTAAAATACAATTTATATGACTTGTTTTTAATTTCATTATGAAAAAATATTTTTCTTGTCTTAAAAAAAGTTAATTTTCTAGAAAGAATAATATGTTTTATAAAATTTGACTAATCAAATATGAAAAAAACTAAAAATATTTTTATACTCAAACACACTCAAAACAAATGTCCCTTTCCAAAGGACTTGTCTTTCTTCATTCACGGGACTTCCCTTCAAGTCTCTTCTATATATCCTTTTGGTACACTCCAAAAACACACTACACATATCGTAGAAATCATTCGATCAATTAATTGGCATACTTGAAAGACATGTGTCTATCTATCCTTATTCATATCCAACATATTTTTCCCTTTCTTCATTTTTTTCTCACTAACTATGTTTTGATTTAGAGAAATGAAAGTGACCCCAAATGACATTAAGCACAAAGACAACTATATAGACCCCCCCAATCACCCTAAAAAAATCTCACTTTATTTTTTTTTGGGTTTTATGAATGTATTGATTACAAAACCATGTGCATTATATCTCCAAGAGATAATGATCTATCACTACATATAAAGTCTCAAAAATAAATCCACTACGTGTATCCCTAATTATTGTGGTGAATAAAGTAGCTAGCAAGCATCGGTAGAAGCATTTGCTCCAAAAACGTTACTTTGACGTGGATATATTTGTCTCAATATTTTTGATTGCTCGAAACATCCATTCCAAAGAAAATAAGCAAGAAAATGTGGTTGACCAAAACATACCTATGAAATGTTATTATAGAAAGATACGACAGTATAACATATAGTATTAAATTAATGCATTTATTGAGTGCGAGTAATTAGTTTTAACATGTATATTGCTTTGTAAGTAACTTGCATAAATTATTTGCTTCCGCTGACCCTTTTCATATTATTCATTGTTGTTATTGTTTTTTGCTCGGTTATATTCAATATGACTTCATCGGTGTTGTATTTCACTTTCAAATCAGATAATTTCTTTTTTATCTTCACGTGATAGGAATAAAATTTGCGCACACATTATCTTTCTTATATTCTATTTGTGAGATTGTACTGAATATGTTATTGATCGTTCTTCATATTTGTTCATTCATTTCAAGTTTACATGACTTCAAGTAGATAAAGCATCTATAAAGCTAGGGGCGGAGCTAGCATACAATGAGGGGTTTCGTCCGAACTCCCTTCGACGTAAAATTATACTATTTATACATGGTTAAAATTATTTTTATGTGTATATAGTATATGTTGAATCCCCTTCAGCTAGTTCGTGTGTGTACTTTAAACTCCTTCAATGAAAATTCTGACGTCGTCACTACTGTATAAAGCCATGCTTGTCAATCGAGTAGGTGATTTTGGATTAGTTCCTGGGTTGTTGTATCCAGCTTTGCTCTTTGTTTGCTTGTATTGTGAAGTAGTAAAAGCTCTTTCTACCACCATTTGAGCAGTATTAGTTGGGTGGTAGGAGTTCAATTCAATGCTTATTAGCAGCCTGGGTCCATTATGCTATTTCTAGTTTAATTTTAGTGCAATTGACCTTTCTCCCTCTCTCGTCCCTACAAAAAATATGTACTTACACTAAACAACAAGCAAATGATTTTTAATCCAGTTTAACCAGCTAAAGTCAATTTAATCTTGTACTTGTAAATGAATAGTTTACAGTTAAACTCAGAGCTAAATTATTGTGTACACTGTACACTGACAATACAACTTTTTTATACCATGAAATTTTAAAGCACTTGAAATAATGTGTATTTATCTTATTATCTATAGGTAGTAAGCCTAATTGATAATTTAGAAAACAAATTATTTGTTTTAACCAGTTAAAAGTATAATATCACCAATTCATTATATTATCAATATATATACGCTAAATTCTTCTATTATGAACAGAGTATTCATTTCACAAATCATTTATTTTTTATTTTTTCATATTTCATGGTACAACTTATTACTTTCTTAATCCTGTACCTAACTAAACTAAAATACATAAGATGAAACTGACGAAACAAATATTTAATAACATACATAAAAACATCATATTTTAGTAAATACTAATATTTAACTAATCACCCTTGAACTTATTTGCCCCATCCCCCTACTGCCTAGTAGAATTTAAGCCCCACTTACTTAATACTAGGATGGTAGACGTACATAGTGTATATATATAAAAAATAATAATAATAATAATAATAATAATATAGGAGTAATGAATGAAAATAATAATAACCAACCTGAGTTATGGTGTAGTGGATGAGGTTGCTCCACCCTTAACAGTGTTAGAGTTTGTGCCCTACTGATTATCTTATTTTCGCCTAACTGTTGCTTATCGATGAAACGAGTTATCTGACGTATTCCACTGACGTGTTTCAAGGAAGCAGTAAAACAGAAAGTAAAGAACACAATGATTTTTACGTGGAAAACACCCGGCTCAAAAGGTGTAAAAAAACACGACCTACACCTCTACAGGATTTAACCCCAACTTCAATAAATAACTCTGAAACTCTTGTAACCAACAAATAGGAATCATAAACTCTGATCTTATATCTCAACAACTATGAATTATAAACTTTAATTTCTAACTGCACACACACCTCCCAAGGTATGCGTTCTCAAAGTCTCTGAGTTTTCCCCAACTCGAAAACTATCTCCTAATTCAGTTTATAACACACTGAAACTAATATTACATCAATAGCTCAAACACATCAATAGCTCAAACACAATGAACAACTCTAAAAATCAAAGCTAAAACTCTTAGCTGGATTCTATACTTAGGAGCTGGTTCTTCAATGTGTTTCTTCAGTGATTGAATAGCATTTCGCGAAATCAATCTGTCGATTGTGTTTTTATGCTTTGTAAGTGCGTGAATTACTCTGAATGATGCATCTTCTAGATGCATCTTCTATTTAAAGACAACTCTTTAAAGAGTCATTCTTTATTTTAAACTACTCCTTTAATCAAAACTCTCAAAACTCTCATTAAATAGAGTTCTACTTCAAGTGAGACTCCTTCTCCAATTCCAACTCTTGTCTCCTTAGTGTTGTAGTCAAACTTAACTCTTTAAATCAACTTATCTTCAAATATTTTACTCAACCACAACTTCTTCAATTTCTCACATGATCAGTAAGTTTAAGTTTCCAGTTGCACTGAATTAACTCATATCAACTTGTTTCGTTCATATTGACATTCATCAAAACTTTAAGGTTCCAACACAGAGGTCGAGGGTTTGATCCTGGGTATGAAGAAAACTCTGTTGGGAGCGCTGACACCTTAATGGGCCCTGCAACATGCAATCCGAATTAATTGGAGTTCCAAAAACCCAAAAAAATTAAAAATAAAAAATAATAAAGTGAATGATAGAATAGAATAAAATATAAGAAAGAGGAACCCACTTGGCATGCTCGTGCCAAAGAAAATGAAATCGTATTCGATTCCATATATCACGTGGCTTGCGCTGTGCTTCGCCTTTTCTGCCATTTTCTCGCATTTCACTATGCCTTTCCCTTTTCTTTTTAGACATTGTACAACTCCTCCGGCTCATTTTATGTCCATCTTTTAACTTAATCCTGTATTTTAAAAAGAAAAAAATTAAAATTTATAATTTAATTATGTGATTGTAAATCACTCAATAATGAATAAAAAATTTAAAGTTAAATTGTTACTAATTAAAGTAAAATGACACTGAAACGAACTAAAAAAATGGTGCCACATAAATGAAACAGGTAGAGAACATATTTTTATTAGCTAGATATTTGGTATTTGTGCTTGGGTCGAATTTAAGAGAGCTTTAGAGCAACTAGTAAAATTGTTGATATGTGGCGAACTTGTCACATTTTAAGCCATAAAAATAATCTCTTACAGAAATACAGAGTAAGACGACACATAATAGACCATTGAGGTCCGATCATTCTCCAAACCTCATGTATTAGAGGAGTTTTCGTGCATTTGAGTGCTCCATTTTTGTATATTTTGATGAGCCTAAATTTGTAAAAATGATCTTGTGTTCAATAGTTAAATTTGAAATCTTTAATTAAACATGAAGGAGTATTTACTATTACACTACCGCTCTTGTTGGTGACTTGATGTATAAATACTTTTATGTATAATATTATGATTATTATTATTATTGTACATGAAATAATTCAATAAATAAAAAAGAAAAAGAAAAGGGGGGCAAAATTGTAAAAGGAATAACGACCAAAAGTAAATGGGACAACTGTTTTTGAGGGGAAATCAGTAAGAGGCCGTTGAGGAAGTCCGCCAAGGGCATTTTGGGAAAGAGTGATTTATAAGTATTGTATGTTCTGACATGTAAGTATTGAAGCCATTACTCTTCCTGACTAACCGTCTGGGCTCCCGTGCACACTGCTCTCTTTGTAGTTTGTAGTGAACACCAAGACTCCAACAACCAAAAAAATAAAAAATAAAGAAGAAAAAAATATAGTAAAGGATCCAATTTTAGTACTATATAATATTTGTAATTTAGTAGAAGTATTTATAGGTGTAATATATAAATACGTTCTTTACATTATCTTTTGATTGGTATTAATGCTATTGAAGTTTTGAAGTGTATAAGCAGAGACTTTGAACAAATAGATAATCATGTCCTATATGATAAATTGTGTTGAATACATACACTATATATGTCAAATCACGTGAAATGCACGTGCTTTACTTATTTAATTTTATGATAATTTAAGTGTCTAATTGCGCACACTTTGAATTAGGAGCCGGGGATCTATCGGAAACAACTTTACTACTTCTCCAGAGGTAGTGGTATGGACTGTGTATATCTTACCCTCCTCGACCTCACTATGTGGGAATACACTGAGTTTGTTGTTGTTGTTGCTGATGTCACCTTCTTTTAACATCAGATTATGCAATCTGCAATCGAATTATTTACTATAGTCAAAATTGGGATGTGTAAATGTTTGCTAATATCTAAGTTTAAAAATAGTCATTTGTATATCATGCATTCTATTCGTATCAAATTACACAAGCAAGCATTTGAATTACCTTTCATAATCAAAATTAGAAGGTATAGATATTAGCTTCTTTCCCTATCATGTTACACAACTAAGCAATTGAATTACCTACTCTAATCAAAATTTAAAGGCATGAATATTAGCTAAGACTAGTTGAAAAAACACACCTTTTATGTATTATGCTTTCTTTACATATCAGATTACACAAATAAATAATTGAATTACCTATTACAAATCAGATTACACAAATAAATAATTGAATTACCTATTACAATCAAAATTGAAAGACATAAATATTAACTAAGACCAAGTTAAATGCCAGGTCAATTATGTATTATGCATTCTTTTCATATCAAATTACACATTTATACAATCTAATTACCTACCATAATCAAATTTTACAATAGTGAAAGTTGTTACATTATTCATTATATTGGCATATAAATAAAACCTCAAAAGTATAGGCAACAAACCAAAAAAGAAAATGAACATCTTATGTTTAGTAGTTGTTGTCATTGTTGCTGTCCTTGTAGTTACACTACTAACACCCAACAAAGCTACAGTCACAATCTCCATCTTGTGAAATACTCCTCCATTGCCCCCCCCCCCGGCAACACCCCCACCCCCTCTTCTCCATTTCCCTCAACTACCCTTTTCTCCATTCTCTCTCTTTCTCATTCTTCTACATTGTTTTTTTTTGTGTGTGAATAACTAGCTTTCTTGATTTCTCTCTATTTTATTTCTATTTTTCTTTGTCACCGACTCTCTATAGCTACTGTTATTGCTGCTGCTGTTGCTGGTGTATCACTTTCTGGTCCCTTAAAACTTCCTTTCCAATTCTTGAAAAAAAAATCTTCAAGCTAACTGTTTTTTTCCTCCCACCATTACTATTTTCCTTTTCTTGACTATCTCTGTGTGTGTGTGTGTGTGTTTTCTTTTCTTGAGGTTTTTCCTTATGGAAACTTCACCTGGTGGAGAGGATTGTTGTGTGAAAGTGGCAGTTCATATAAGGCCACTCATTGGAGATGAGAAGCTTCAGGGTTGTAAAGATTGTGTCTCTGTTGTACATGGGAAGCCTCAGGTACTGTAATGTGGATTCTTGGGTTCACCATTATGGGGAGCTTTCTGAATTGATGACTGTTTTGGAGATCTGGATCTTAATGTGTGATGATGTTATGGTTTCTGCATGTTTCAGTATATGTGTCTGTGTTGGTCTGATTGGATTTTTTAACTCTGATTTAATTGATATCCTGAGGATCAGTCCAATAGTTTGTGGTAAAATGGTGAAGAATCTAACTGTCAATTAGTCTGATTGTCGAAATTTAATCCAATTTTGGGTGGGTTGAGGGAGTAAGAGCATTGAGACCACCAGTTAGGTGAATGGGGTCTCTTAAGATTTTGTTGTGTTTGGTTCTTTCTAGTGTGAGTCTAAATTGGGGAAGAAGATTTTTTGTTTGTGAATTAAAATTGGGTAAAAAGAATTTCTTTTGGTGCTGTATGGGGTTCATACAAGGACTAGAATCTTACTTTGCTTTCCCTGTAATTTTGTGTTTCATTTAGATCTGTTGATTGACCTTTTCTTAGTTGTTTTGTAGTTTTGCGTTGTATAGCAAATGCAATATAATTCTCCTGAATAAAAATTAAAGTTCCCAAAAGAATCATCATGCGTGTAATTTTAAACTTTTTTTAATGTATAAAGGTTACTTATTTATTTAGTTGTAGCTCGTAAACTGCATATTCTTCTTTCTCCAAATTCTTCCCCTTTGGACTTATTTAATGCATAATTCTCCTGATGCTGTTTTCGACTGACTTCAAGGCTGATAATTGGTGGGTTTGCAGGTGCAAATTGGTACACATTCCTTTACTTTCGATCATGTTTATGGGAGCACAGCTTCTCCTTCAGCTGCCATGTATCAAGAGTGTGTGGCTCCTCTTGTTGATGGTTTGTTCCAAGGTTATAACGCCACCGTTCTTGCTTATGGACAGGTAAATCATCTTGTGTATGCTAGAATTGTGGTTCTGTAATAAAGGCTACAGTTAAGTTTGTGGATGTTTTCATATTCTTTCGACTTACATTTTGAGAAAATGCAGACAGGTTCAGGGAAAACATACACCATGGGAACTGGTTTCAAAGATGGTTTCCAAACTGGACTAATACCCCATGTTATGAATTCTTTGTTCAACAAGATTGAGACGTTGAAGCATCAGGCAGAGTTCCAGTTGCATGTGTCTTTCATTGAGGTTTACTTACTCATTTCCTTATTTAAGTTTTTTACTGAAATCTTAACCGCTGCATGCCCTTATAATTTTTTCTGTGATTCCCTTTTCATTTTGTTGAGGCTGTAAGCATTTTTATTACTGACGATTATTTTGTCCAAGCAAATTGCTTTTGAAACCAAAGAGTACTCAATATTTTACTAGATGGCTCATATGTTCCGTAAATTGCTGCACTTAGACAATACTGGTTAACTCTTCCAATATGAAGTTTCTTGTTGATGCAGCATCACGCTATGGTCTGCGTTCAGTTCTCTTCACTTTGAACCTATAGACCGATCAAACATTGTTTCTACACATTGATCAAACTGTTTTTTGACGTTAACTTTTCCCCCCCTATCATGTGGTTCTTTGTACAAACCTCCTCCGGGCAGGCTTTTCTGTTGAGTAACATTATGCATGCTTTGTCACAGTAATTATGTAGCATTTTTACTAAGATAATTCATTTTCCAGATACACAAAGAAGAAGTACGAGATTTGCTGGATTCTATTTCTATTAACAAATCAGAGACAACAAATGGACACAATAGCAAAGTAGCTAGTCCTGGGAAACCCCCAATACAAATTCGTGAATCTTCAAGTGGTGTTATTACATTGGCAGGATCCACCGAACGCAGTGTAAGAACACTCAAAGAAATGGCGGATTGTCTGGAGCAAGGATCACTTAGCAGGGCCACAGGCAGTACAAATATGAATAACCAATCAAGGTTGGAACACAGTTAATTGTAAAATATGTACTGTTTTCTCCTTTGGTTATTTTGGTCTGAAATATGATAGACTCTCACATTAACTCCGAAATTTCAAAAGAAAATAGGCTGACATTAAAATTTTTCTTCTTATAGTTATATTTCTCTTTTTAAATGTGTTTCTTCGTAATATTAGGCAGAAAATTAACTTAGAATAGTAAAATCCGTCGAAGTGAACATGGTACTTTATTGCATGCTTGCTCTTAATATTATGAAAGTTTGTTTCTTTAAACAGTTGCATGTCAATGAAGTTATCAACTGAAGAAACCTTACAGAAAAGCATGCCTTTTAGTTTGCTAGGTGCATGTTTCCATGACCTTTAACTAAAACCTCTGTTGTATGTTGCATGATTTGATTCAAATTGCTAATGTTCCATTAATTTAATAATGGACTTTCTCCTTTGTTAAGAAAGAAAATATTTCAGCGAGTAATACTTTGATACATGAATTTGTAAAGTCGACTGTAAGAACACATGCAAACTAATAGCAAGAGTTATTAAATCCTTCTTTTTTCGCTTGTATCCTGAAAGGGTTGAGTATTGATGCATGAAAATGCATTCTTTCTGCTGAATCATTTGTAAACATTTACACTACACAATAAGATAATTTATCTCCCTTTTGCTTTCACATTTCAGTCGCTCTCATGCCATATTCACCATTACAATGGAGCAGATGCGCAAGAATGGTTCTAATGATGGCAATAGCAATGAATGCATGACTGAAGAATATCTTTGTGCCAAGCTGCATTTGGTAGATCTTGCTGGTTCAGAGCGAGCAAAGCGAACGGGATCAGATGGTCTCCGTTTTAAAGAAGGTTCTTGTTTTGACTTTTGCTGTTTCTGAAAGTTTCTCTTGCATGATGGTTGCTGACCTATTTTTCGTTGCAGGAGTCCACATAAATAGAGGCCTTCTTGCACTTGGAAATGTCATTAGTGCACTTGGAGATGAGAAAAAGCGGAAAGAAGGCGTCCATGTTCCATATCGAGACAGTAAACTCACTCGGCTATTGCAGGTTGGTTTCATGTTTTAGGTTATCCCAGTATTACGTCATGTCATTAAAATTACTGAGCACAAAAAGATCCAGTTCTGAGAAATGGGAAAAACATTTCAGTTCTGTATGAGCATCTCTTCATTTGTGTACTGTATGTTGAAGCTGTGAACGGGCACGACAACTCATCTAATAATAATAATGCAAAACCACCTCTTGTTTCATTTGATCAAATGAGTTCTCTTTTACACCTTTTTGTTCTTGAAATGGTAATTGACATCAGGAACACCTCTTGCTCCTCAATTGTCAATAGTTATGATGCAATATAAATAATAAATGGTTTCTTCAAACTCTTTCCAAAGGCCAATTTGAATAAGTCCAATCCTTACCAGTGCTGTAATCTGAATTCTAATATTGAAAGGTGCTCCTAAAATCCTTGATACTCTGTATTGTGTTACAATAAAACGTCAGTTGACCTCAATTTTAAGTTTTCTCACTGGGGAAGCATGAAAAAAGAAGTCATATCGGTGGAGAGGAATTACATTGGAAAATGAACAAAAATTGAGAACTGAGTATGGCAATAATACCATATTATATTAGGGCGCTTGATATTTTAGGATTTGACAATATCTTCATTTTTCAGAAGTGGCTTTGTTTCTGTTTCTCCCTTGTTGATTTATTTCTGTCCTGTTAATTGAGTTATTTGTTGTTTTTTTTTAACTGAAAATTACAGGATTCACTTGGCGGCAACAGTCGGACAGTCATGATAGGTAATTCCAGTTTAACACCTTTTTCTTTCTATTTTGAATGGAACAAATATCACAGTGAAAGATCTTTTTTATATGTCTCATTTTTACTGAATTTCAATACGCTTGGATCTTTCCAATGAAAGCACTGTGACCATGACATAGGGATACCGACTATATTCTTTCTTCTGGACCTAGAATAAACAATGCTATACAGCCAAATGCAAAGATTTTCTAATAGGTAGTTTGTCACTGAAGGTGATCTTATATAAATAACATATAACTCAAAGTACTGTTGTTTTGGGAACACCTCATGAGGTGTATATATCCGGCACATGATGACACAATTTTTATTGTATACATCTTCCACTGTCAGATAAAAGGAGAAAAAACAAGGAAATAAAAGTGGCCTGTGGCAGAATGAAATAAAGCTTATCTAAGTTAAAAATGTGTAGTTGTATCTTTGACTTTAATTAGAATTGGTATCCTTCTTCTTGACGGCCCTTGAGATGTTGCCATGTCTTATTCTGGCAACAAGCAGATTCCTTCTATGTTCTTGCTTATGTTCTTGTTTATGTTGTTTCCAGCTTGCATTAGTCCTGCTGATATAAATGCTGAAGAAACTCTGAACACTCTTAAATATGCAAATCGGGCTCGCAATATTCAGAACAAGCCAGTTGTAAGTCTGATGACAAACCTTATTTCATTTATATTCTTGTCATTTCTGGATAAGGAATCCTAAGCAGTTATCCTTAAATAATGTGCAGGTCAATCGAGATCCTGTATCTAGTGAAATGCTGAAGATGCGGCAACAACTAGAGTTTTTGCAGGCAGAACTCTGCGCCCGTGGAGGAGGTGCTTCCTCTGATGAAATTCAGGTAAATTTTGTTGTGCTCCGGGGGTAGATATCAGAAGAAAACCTTTTTAAATATAAATTAAAGCTGTGGATAGTCTTCAGTCTTCACTAAATGACAATGAGATTTACTTGGAAATTTCTCGTCTAGGTACTCAAGGACAGGATTTCATGGCTTGAAGCTACTAATGAGGAGCTAAGTAGAGAATTGCTTGAGTACCGGAGAAGAGGCTCTGGCACTGATCAATGTGGGACAGAAGTGAAGGTATATATTAAGCTCCCCACTTTCATAGAAGCCATTTTAAGTAAGAGGAGTTATCATGCCTCCAGGGTTTTGGTCTAGTGGTAAGAGTTCACCTTGTGATGTGTGGTTAGGTGCGCATCACGATTGAATCCTGTTGCAGACAAAATCTTGGTAATTGGTATTTAATTTGAGAAGGGTAAAGGGATGGTGGAACGGGGCATTATCCACCGTGATTGGAACTTTATGCCCCACTGGTCATCAGAGATTTCTTGGTCATAAAAACGAAAAAAACAAAGAGGAATTCTGTTCCAACTTAGTTGCATAAGACAATCTTCATCTTTATTTCAGGCTAATGGTGTCTTTTCAGTGAAAAGCGAAGGGCTCAAAAGGGGCTTGCAAAGTATAGAGTCATCTGACTATCCAATGAGTGAAAATGGTATGCCACTCTCAACTTTTGGTACTTGTCAATGAGGTTTAGATTCCGATTAGTATGTTTGGGACTGGGATGTTTTCAGGATAAGAAAGCCATTTTCTTTGTCTTAAGAATTTAAAGCCTAAATGTCTAAGTGGTTCAATATTCTGAGTTGGAGCCAGTCTCTGTACTGCCAGGTGATTCAGGAGATATGGATGACGAAGCAGCAAAAGAGTTGGAACATACCCTCCTGCAAGATTCAATGGACAAAGAATTGAACGAATTAAATAGGCGCTTAGAGCAGAAGGAGGTAATGCAGACTCTTGCGCGTAATGGTTTCATATTTCACTGTAATAAACTTGTATTTAGATGTTTGTTCTTTTTGGTATACTTGGTGAATATAGTTATTGGAAAAAAACATTAATTGTGAATATGGAATTTAAAAATGGGATAACACTCTTGGCTGTGCAATTCTGATGGATGATCACCTTCTCTGGTTGCTCATTTCCTATCTTTGATGCATGTGGTGATTTGATGTATATTTCTGTGTATCAATAATTCAGTCTGAGATGAAACTGTATGGAGGCTTTGATACCATGGCTCTGAAGCAACATTTTGGAAAAAAACTTTTGGAACTTGAAGAGGAGAAAAGAGCGGTGCAGGTAATAAAAAGCAATGAAAATATTATCACACATTGTCATCTGAGCTTGTCAAACTGATGTTCCCTTTTGTGAACTGACCTTTTGATGCAGCAAGAGCGGGATAGATTATTAGCTGAGGTTGAAAACCGTGCAGCCAATACCGATGGACAAGCAATAAAATTGCAAGACGCACATTCCCAGAAACTAAAGTCCCTTGAAGCACAGGTCTGCCCAACTGTACCATGTTCATTGTATAGGCGTGAGTGTCATGATTAACTCTAATATCTAAAACATGCTGTCTGACAGATACAAGATCTTAAGAAAAAACAAGAGAACCAGGTTCATCTTTTAAAGCAAAAACAGAAGAGTGATGATGCAGCAAAGCGCTTGCAAGATGAGATACAATCAATCAAAGCACAGAAGGTTGGTTTACTTTTCTGCCTTGATTAACACCATTTGTAACACTTATATGCAACTTAGATTCTTTCCTTTTATAGGTACAGTTGCAGCATAAAATTAAACAAGAGGCTGAACAATTCCGTCAGTGGAAGGCATCTCGAGAAAAAGAGTTACTGCAGGTAGTTTGCTGCTCTTACTTTTTTCACCAACCGTTCTTCTTGTAATATGGTGGATAACCATTCCATAAATGTTTTCATAACAGTCTTCTCTTTATGAACATTACTGATAAGGCAAATGCAATTCATTCTTATGGAAAATCTACTTTATGCTGTTAACCAACAATAATTTCTTTGGAATGCAGTTAAAGAAGGAAGGGAGAAGAAATGAGTACGAGAGACATAAATTGCAAGCTTTAAATCAGCGACAAAAGATGGTTAGCATTTTACGTTTCTCTATGTCTTTGCATTGTCCTTCATTCTTCTCCAACTGTTCTAATGAAGAGAAACTTGATGTATATTCTAGTTGTGACAAGCAAAAAATCAAGCTGTCTAAAGTCTAACTTAAATGAGACAGTCCTCGTCATGAAATGGACATGTGTAAGTGGGGATTCAAGTTGATCTTTAAAGAAAAGCTCAGCCACTTGAACATCTCTTTGTACCAGAGTAAAAGACGGCCTATTTCTTAGTAAACTTTACTTCGATCACAAGTTCAGAACAGAATTTGTAGAAGACCCAGCGCAAACCAAATACAGTGTGTATTAGAGATAAAATAGTACACCTCCTGCCATATTGTAGCTATTGTACCTTTCAGAAATTGATGGCTTAGTAGAATAACATGCACAAGAGTCGAGCTCACATAAGCAGGTGATCACAGTCAATATCTGAATCTTATATGGCATCATGTTTTTATTTCAGGTTCTTCAAAGAAAGACAGAGGAGGCTGCAATGGCAACCAAGAGACTCAAAGAATTGCTAGAAGCGCGTAAATCTTCAAGTCGCGAAAACTCAGGTTTGTACTATGTTTAGCTTTTGTCTGATGCCTTTTTGTGGATTACTGGTACAGTTCTGTTTCTATTAAAAATATGGTTTACAAGGACTTTTTTCTCTCATAGTAGGTTCCACTGAAGTTTATACTCTTACTACTTCTACATTTTTAACTTACTAATGTTCTGTTTAACTTGCAGTTACAAGCAATGGTCATGTAGCAAATGGACAGGTACTAATCTTGTTCTATTTTGCACTCTAATGGAATTTGTTTCTGTACCTTTTGATCAAATAATTTACTCAAGTATCTTGTGGATTCAGAGCAATGAGAAATCGTTGCAACGTTGGCTTGATCATGAGCTTGAAGTGATGGTGAATGTTCATGAAGTTCGTCATGAGTATGAGAAGCAAAGTCAAGTGTACGTAATAAAATTTATTATACCTGAATTGATTTTCTCTTAATATGTACACACTCAACATGTCCTTGGTTGTATTCTAAAAATGGTTTCTTTCATCTCAGACGAGCTGCACTGGGTGAAGAGCTAGCAGTTCTGAAACAAGTTGACGAATTTGCTGCAAAAGGACTGAGTCCTCCAAGGGGTAAAAATGGTTTCTCTAGGTACATATACTAAATGTATCTCTGATCTGTTAGCCAGTAATGGATTTAGTAATTCTCCAAAATGCAGCTCAAGTAGCATTAAAGAGTACATTAAATTACTATACAAAGTTCCTATTCATGTTTATCTGTTCAGGGCATCTTCAATGTCACCAAATGCTAGAATGGCACGAATTGCTTCTCTAGAGAATATGTTGGGCATTTCATCCAATTCTTTAGTTGCCATGGCTTCACAACTTTCAGAAGCTGAAGAACGAGAGCGTGCCTTCAGCAATCGTGGACGTTGGAACCAACTACGCTCAATGGGGGATGCAAAAAGTTTACTCCAATATATGTTCAATTCTCTTGCAGATGCACGGTATTCTACTGATGTGTTTTGTATCTTGTAGTATGAGTTATGGTCTGAAGCTTCATAAGTAGACATAGCTATATTATGTATGCTCATTATTCTAGAAGGAATCAGGACGGTGAATAGAGAAACTGTGAAGGTCTAGTGCAACTAAAATTATCGTAAACACTAGCTGGAGAGAGATCTCTTTTGAGCTTAGCAGTGGATTAGGTGTGTGTATTGCTTGGATTCAATAGTGAATTTTCAGGCCAAAAAGATATCCTTAAGAATGATTGTATACAATACTTCATTTTAACACAATCTCATATGGTACATGCGATAATGATCTCCACCTCATAGTTAATAAGATTTCTGAAAGATTTCTGACAAGATGTCTAGCTACGAACTAAGAAGAAAATTTGTACACACGAAATCTCATTTAGTACTATTTTGCGGCAGCCTGGATGATTTTTTTTGCCTCAACTCTCATTATTTTATCCAGATGCCAACTTTGGGAGAAGGAGCTTGAGATCAAGGAAATGAAAGAGCAGATGAAAGAACTCATTGGTCTGTTGCGGCAGAGTGAAATTAGGAGAAAGGAAGTGGAGAAGGATCTTAAGCAAGCTGTTTCAATTGCATTGGCTTCCCCAGCTTCGGTAGGATCATACTCCCTTGTATTTGCTTCAGTCCCAAAATCATATATCATGTGTTTTAGATCTTACTTTAGGCGAAGCATGCAAGGTTTCTAAATAGTGCATTGTGAGTTTGAAAGACATGGATGATGGAGACTTAATGTATGCTATCGGGTTATTTACTTCCCAACTTCAAGTGCTCATGTTCAGAACCCAAAGTTGTTTTTTCCCCTGTTACCCTTCTGTGAAAGAACTTTATTTCTTGCTGTTTATACTTTTGCACTGTCACTTGAGTTAATACATCCGTTGACAAAATCAAAATGGATTCTAGTGGTGGCTTGTATTTTACATCTTTCTTAAACTGATGATGTTGCAATGTGTAACAGGGTAACTCTATCAAGCACTTCGCTGACGAAATGAGCGGTCCGCCATCTCCAATCCCTGTACCAGCACAAAAACAACTCAAATATTCAGCTGGCATTGCTAATGCATCAGTGAGAGAGGCTGCAGCTTTTATAGATCAAACACGAAAGGTTGCTTTAATATCTTACTTTTTCTTCTTTGACTGTTCGACAGTTCCCTAACTCTAAGTTAGCATTATTAACGAAAATGGCTGTTGACTATAAGAGCTCTAATGATGCAGATGGTGCCACTAGGCCAATTGTCAATGAAGAAATTAACAGTAGCAGGACAAGGTGGGAAACTGTGGAGGTGGAAGAGAAGTCATCATCAGTGGCTATTACAGTTCAAATGGAAGTGGCAAAAACCTTGGAAACTCTCCGAGTGGATTAGACACAGTGATGAAACAATCATGAGGTCACGACCTCGTACCCAGGCTCTGCCAGATATTATGTGCAGAAATGGCCGCTAGCTTATTCGTGCCAACTGTATATTCTATTCTGATCTCTTTTGAGCCCTTACACATGGTACGGGAAGAAACTGGAAATAAGCGCTGGTAAGTTCTATTTTTCCAATTGTACTGTAAATTTCTTTCACTTCTTCTCTCAGTTTTAACTGCCTTTGCCTCCAAGAAATTGAATACCTGTTTGACTGGTTTAGTAATATTGGTGTTGTGATGATGAAATCATGTCTTCCTCTAAGTGAATGAGAACATTTTATCAAGGAATATTTTACTGGAGTGTCCGTCACTTGACCTGCATAACTAGGAAGACTAACATTACGACACAAATAGAGTGAATTATTAGTGTCATATTATGATTTAATCAAGAAGCAACGAAACTCTTTTTTAGCCGAAAGGAAAATATAATGAAGGACGAAACAATAGAAGTTTATCAAGGAATATGTTACCGTAGGAGAGTTTGTATCTTGACAACAATACTTTCACATAACTGGGAACTAACATTGCGATACAAATAGTGAATTATGAGCTATATCATGGTTTAATCAAGAAGCAATAACATTCTTTGTTTGCTGAAGTGATAAAGGTCAAATTACCTGCTTAATGACACTTCCATATGCTACATCTATCGGTCTCTTTATTAAATAATTTATTGTCAAGGGTTAATGCCATTTTCAATGCAGGTATTATATGTGCAGGTTGCAGTTCAAGTGGTGGAGCCGTGAAGGGGAGTTTGGTTTTAGGTGTTGGGGTCTTACAGGAGTGGATTTTAGTTGGGAGTTGTTAGATTTTTTGAATTTTTAAACTGTGGTTATTCATCAGCAGCATCTTGTGAATATGTTGAAGCTACATAGGATTGTCTTGGTAGTTGCAGAACGATACTTAGAAGGTGGATGATGAAGTTGCTAGTAGATTGATTATAGGACAAGGTCGAGATTTGTTTATACATTTTGGCAAATAACAATCAACTCGAAGGAACTGGTCGCAGTAGCATGTCAAAAGATAATTTCCTTTGGATTCTTTGTGTAATTCTTGATAAATTTGTGGAATGTACATTGTGTGTAAGCACAAACATTGATTTTGTTATAAAGTAATGAAATATGCAACATTTTCTGTAGCAGCTGGAGCCTTCTTTCTTTGATCCTTTTTTTGTTTTTGTTTCAATATTTCCATTGTGAGACTTGTATTTCACTTTCTTCTATTGTCAATATCTATAACCAGATGATTTTTTGGTGCATCCTCATGCATTCATAACCATAGACAGGAGGTTGTAAAGGACGGGTAGTTGTAGCATTACTTCATATACTAGTAGTTGTAGTATTACTTCATATACTAGTAGTTGTAGTATTACTTTGAAAGTTCTCTTCATTCCATGTTTGCTTTTCCAACTGTTTCGTAATGTTTTTATTTGAGTTGAGATTCTATCAAAAATAGCTTCTCTATTTCAGAAGTCAGAAATAAGGCCGGCACACACTCTACTCCTCCAAACCCATTTCAGAAATCACACCATTTCAGAAATCACACCGGGTGTATTGTTTTATATGGAGAGAATATTGCTTGCATGCACTAGAGATAATATTTTGCTTTCTTTTTTGGTGATGATATGTTGGAAGTCGCACGTCATGCTATTAGAAACCTTTATGGCCCCACTTTCATAATCAATTGGTACAAATTGTAGTTCTCAGAGGCAAACCATAATTTACAACCTCACTATAGAGACATGCTTCAATTATTTGAAAACATCTTAAAACAGTACAAAATGCACAACATCCTCAAATGCACAACATCCTCAAAGAACCGAATTTGTCAACATCTATAACCCACCCTAAGACTTTTGGTGCGACCACAGGCATTCATAACCTCAGCAACCAAGTCGGCCATGTAATGCTTAGAGCAACATGCCTAGTAAGATAGTAGGTCTGGAGCCAAGAGAAAATTATGTATACTAGAACCCACCGGCTATAATGCATTTCATGATGAGTAGTGACAGTAAAAATGCAGCACTATATCCAATAACTTGGCGAGGAAACGTATTCCATCCAAGTCGGAAGCTGACTCAATTTTTGCAGCACCAGAATGAGTAGTGCTCATCTTTGCGATGGGTGCTAACCAGTCCCCCACATTGTAAGCAAACAAAGCTGCTTCCATCAGAGAATGCATCAAGCATTATCTGTTTCCTGCCAGTTTCAGATAGTATTGAACTTCCATGAGCATCTACTTCAGTTGGTTTATCTACTGTATTATGTTCAGAAGGTTGCGATATGGCAGGGATGGCTTCGGCAATGGCACACTCAGCAAACAAAGAAGCCAGCTCATCTGCAGCCGCATTTGTCTGTATTTTATTTCGGTATAGGTCCTGGGCACGACTAAGGGCTTGAAATACTGCCTGCTCACCGCCTTTGGTTCTCATGGCCGCCACCACCTGTTGGCTTATTTGATTAGTATGAGATTGACATGAACATAGTCAGAAAAGGCAAAGTTTATATGATACCATTGTGTGAACTCGGAACCAAAATAAGCCACGAAATAAAAAAAAATGATAAAAATAGGCCATCTATTTAATAAGTTATCAAAATAGGTTAAACGTAATAATTTATTACGTTTTACACAAAAATAAACAAAAAAAGAGAGCAGTGTGTTATCACATCCATCTTTATGTCAAATCATGTAATTTGTAAAAATTTATTATGTTTTACAAACAACGTTTGTACTTCATAATAAGTTATTACAAACTACATCTGCCCATGTCCCACCAAATTTACTTTCCCTCTATTAAATGTAACCCCCACCCTACCCTACCCAGCTAACCGTCCCACCCAACCCCAACCCCACCTAACTGTCCCTGTCCCCTTGCTCTAATTTAAATGTAACCCCCCACACTATAGTTTATCTCTCGATAGCTAAATGCAATCTGAGGTATGTACTGCATCTATAAGTTATATTGTTAACTATATACATGATGCATCTATTAAAGTAAAGGGAGATCCTTCTAATAAATGTCTCTATCTGGTATGTTCTCATGAAATTTTTGGAGCATCAACTTTTAACAGCCGGTATACAAAAGTTGAACTCTCTTCCAGTTCCTGTTAACTTATATTACTTACGTGAATACCACCTCATGTTATCTATCCCTTCTCTTAAACTCTTAAACTTGAAAGATGTGCCAAAGTAGAGTTGTCTACTATAAGTTACTGCATCTCATAACATGCACGGTTAGGTGGGGTTGGGGTGCGGTGGAGGGTTACATTTAAAATAAGGTAAGGGGTTGGGGTGGGGTGAGACGGTTAGCTGGGTGGGTGGGGTGGAGGTTACATTTAAAAGAGGGAAAGTAAATTTGATGGGATATGAGCAGGTGTAGTTTGTAATAATTTATTACGAAGTACAAACACTATTTGTAAAACGTAATAAATTATTACAAACTACATGATTTGACATAAAGATGGATGTGATAACACACTATTTTTTTTTATTTTTGTGTAAAACGTAATAATTTATTACGTTTTACAAACAATGTTTACTTTTCATTTCCGTCAGTTGACCGTTAAGAAAAATATATAAAACGTAATAATTTATTACGTTTAGCCTATTTTGGTAACTTATTAAATACGTGGCCTATTTTGGTCACTTTTTTTATTTCGTGGTTTATTTTGGTTCCGAGTTACCATTGTATCACTGAAATCCAAGAAAAGATGGCATTTAAGCTAATTACAACGTAATAGCATGTATGCTCCTCTAAATTTGCAGCCCTGAGTCATGGATCAATGTAACTGCTACAGGCACCATTACAAGAGATTAAGGCTAACAGACGCAAGATTATAAGCCAATATCACCCCCCCCCCCCCCCTTCCAACCCTTGGAAAACATTCCCCCAAATGAATAAAAGAGGACAAATTAAAGGAAAAATATATCAACTAGGGGTGTGCAAAAAATGAACCGACCGATAAATTGAACCGATAAAAATGTTATTGGTTTACTGTTATTGGGTTATTGGGTTAATGGTTTTATAAAAAAAAATATTGCGTTATTGGTTCGGTTCAATTTTTTCTTATTGGGTTATTGGGTAAACCGATAACCCAATAAGAATAAGAGAATATATTTCTCTTAATTTCTCTTTAATTTGCTTCTGTGCTTCTGTGCTTTACTATGTGTTTGTGTGGTATCTCGTGCCTTGAGCCGGGGGTCTATCGGAAACAGCCTTTCTACTTCATCAGAGGTAGAGGTATGGACTGCGTACATCTTACCCCCCCAGACCCCACTAGGTGGGAATACACTGGGTTTGTTGTTGTTGTAATTTCTCTTTAATTTCTACCAATTAACAAACCTATTATTTCAATTATACAAACTCTTAATTTATCCTAATAACATTTAGTTCAAATTTGAAGATTCTTGTAAATTAAAACACATTATGTAGGATTTTTGGCTGCAACTAAGATTCGATTTTTTTTTTCATGTTAGTTACTACTATTTCTATTTTATGAATATTTTCTTATCGGTTAGACCGAAAACCGAACCGTTAAGGACTAAAAACCGATAAACCGAAAACTGATAAAAAATATCTTATTGGTTTACCATATTTAAAAACCGAAAATCAATAAACCGAATCGATAATATATAAAACCAAACCGAACCGACCGATGCACACCCCTAATATCAACTGCAACAACCTGCCATCCATTCCCTATAGCTCATCTTACTGGAAAAACTGATTTATGCATCATTATCCACTCATACCATTCCACCAAACACCAAGTTTTTGGAAAATTTTCTCAGAGAGGGTCTGTTTGGTCTCATTTATTTAGCTGTTTTAACCAGAATTTCTTGTCTTGATGGTGCTTCGTCGCTAAAATCCACAAGTAGTTATACGTAATAACACAATGCTAAATTGTTGAAAGGAGAAGCCAAAAGACCAGATCTGATTCCCAGATGGCTATAGGTATAATCAACTAAAACTGACATAAGATAATTCATTTGACATATTTGGATGCATTTTACATAAGATGTGCGTACACTCTACCATCCCAAGACCCCACATGTGGGATTACACTGGATATATTGTTGTTGTTGTTACATATAACTAACTATTCATAGTTGACACAATGCTAAGTTGTTGAAAGGGGGACTAAAAGACTAAATCTGTTTCCCAGATGTCTATAGGTATAATCAGCTTAAACTGATATAAGATGCTTGCCACATATTTGAATGCATTTCCTGTAACTAACTAATTACTTATAGTTAACACAATGCCAAATTGTTGAAAGAAGAAACTAAAAGACTAGAACTGGTTTGCAGATGACAACAGGTATAATAGTCAGCTTAAACTGACAGAAGATGATTGCTTTTTACATATTTGAACGCATTTTCCATAAGCAACTATTTATTTATAGAAGAGATTCTATCTCCCAAAAGAAATATATAGAAGGAAAAGACTCATTTTCTTATCACTCATCTATTGACAAGTTACTGATAAAATAATTAGAAATGTGATTTAAATGATACATGTTGCTTAACTAATCCATAAAAACAAAGGGGACAAACACGTCACTTACCAGTAAATTTCTAGAAAATTCATACCCCTTATCAGAAATTTTAGATGATAGATATTTACATACCAAGTAGGCCTCAAAAGACAAGGAGGTGAACTGCAGAATTTTTTTTACAATAACACTACTGCAAAAACTTTTTGTTTCTTAATCTAAAGACAGTGTCACAGAGTCTAATACACTTTCTTATATTACCAAGAAAACAGTATGGAGTGGCAATGACAAACTTACAGTGCGGTACTAAAATGTTTAATGATGTCTTAGCATGTTATCTACATTTCTTTCTTCCATTAAACGCATATTCATCTTTCATTGACATTAACAACGAAATTGACAGACAATGAGAAGTCACCAATGACATGGCGTCTTACTATACACTATCTGTATTGGAATATGTTGAGCACATTCACAATGGTACCTATTTAAACATCTAAACTCACGGAAACTTATCCCTGAAGTGACTATGACATCTAACAATCTATTATATCCATCGAGAGAGATGCTCTTAGCGAGTCTTCACTAACAATCACTACAGAATGGTGCATCTTACATCCCAAAATAGGTAGGGGTAAATCTCTTTCTAACATATTACAACTTTATAATACCATTGTCTATGTGAGCTATGAACTCAGAACATGTAGCCTAGAATTAGGATATAACCTGTATACATGCAAACCCAAAGCCTATGTAATTATGCACACAAGATATACATAATAAAACACAAAGTTGAATTCTTTATCCAAAAAAATAAAAAAACACAAGGATAAGAATTGTCAGATATATTCCTATACCTATAATAAGATACAAGTCTCATACCGACAGGCGACACCATGTCTAGCACATAGATAATACAATAATAAAAAAATGGTCTTACATGTACAATATAGAAAGTGTTGAACTTTTCCCAAGACGATAAATATGACCTTCTAATCAGATAAAGGATAACTTTGAAACAACAGCTTACCAATGAATTTTCCTTCAAATCCAATTTATGAAAGTGTTACGCATCATCTGTCTAGTTTGAATTATTCAACTACCTGACATTACTTAGATTGGTTACTATTAAAGAATGATCAGGACTACATCAGCTTCCGTATAACCATTGTTGATTATTAGCTAACAGATAATTTTTTTTGTTAAGTAACCGAATAGCAATCGTGATCACAAAAATTAATAGTGTAGTTTAAAAGTTGCAAGCAAACCATACACTTAATTATAATGATATCCACATATCTAGTATGCGAAAATCTACATCGTCAGTTTCGTAATCAGTTCCTCGCAATTCGATAGCAATTGTTAGGAACTCACCGCTTAGTCAATAGCTAGAGTAGTAAGAACTAGCATTCATGTTCAATTAAACGAAGAACTAAAAATCAAATAATTTATTTTTCAGAATAGGATAAAATTACCGCTTGAAGAGCTTGAGAAGGTTTGCCTTGATCGATAAGCTGGCGAGCGGTAGTTAGCATATCTCTAACGACGCCGTCTTGGTTTGAAACTGAATGCAGCAGTGACGGTGGCGGTGACGACGGCGGCGGTGACGACGGCGGTTCCGGTGGCCCCGCCTCCATCATGTCAGTGTCTGAACTGTCCATGGCATTTCAGTTTACAGTTTGAAGTTTCGATCTGTACACCGGAGATATTCAGTTTCCGAATCTTCTATTATTTGAATAAAGATTAAAAAAAAAGAGAAATGGCGAAGAGCCAACCAGAAGATTCTAGATATTTCTGGAATATTTGCCCCTTCCCACCTGAACATTCACCTTTCCTTTCTGCCTCATCTATCATCGTTCCCTCGGCCGATTGTTTAGCATATTGGGCCTTC
>NC_061114.1:222410406-222544820 GCF_002878395.1 Capsicum annuum | reverse complement strand
GAAGGCCCAATATGACTAATAGGGAAGTGGGAAAATCACTATTTTGGGATCTCTACATAAACATAGCTGGTTGGAATCAACGTTAACATTTTGTATCCGATGTACATAGATTATTCACTAATTACACACGGTTGTTATAGGCATATTATACATTGCCAGATATTTTAAGTTTATGTGGTTGGTTGGGAAGCTATTCAGGTTAATATCACTAAGTTATAAGTTATTACTACTTAATTTCTGCATTTTCGATGCCCCACTCGTATTGGATTCTCCAAAGTACACTACTTTTAAAGAATTCAACATATATCTCTAATATATTTGAATAGTCTGAGCAACATGATTATTACTAATAGCCACTCTTTTAACATGAAAAAAGTTTTGAATAAAAATATCCTAACTAAAATATGGAACAACTCTAGTAAACAGTTTAGGAATTCGAAAGAACTTAAAATGTATCACAGCGGTGTCACCACTATCTCCATTGCTCCGATCAATTTTCGCCGAAGCTCCGTTAAACCCGTAATATGTATCGGAATGAAGATACATCACGGGATTGACTAAAAAGGATACAAATATCGAGAGTTTGGAAATTCGTCAATGAAAGAAGATGATTATGATAGATCTCGAATACACAGAGTCCCCACCATCACATCTCAAATTCATGGCGGAATACAAAGCCATGAGGAATTCTGAAGTTAGGAAATTCGTCAATAGAGGTTAAAGATGATGATGCTAATGAAGATACATAAGAATGTTGTGTTTGTTAATAGAGTTCGGAGATACATAAGAATGTTTTATCTGGTAGAAAAGAACAAGAAGACACATCACACGATCTTCCACCAAATGTACAAAAACTATGTATCTTCTGAATAGAACAAGAAGACACATCACACGATCTTCCACCAAATGTACAAAAACTATGTATCTTCTGAATATTAGGCTTTAGATACATAAGAAAGATGTGTTTGATTGAAAATTTACAAAAATCATGTATCAGAGTGCTTTTCGTGCTACTGATACATAAAACTTATGTATCTGAATGTATCTATGTGAGTTTAACACATAAGAGTTATGTACTTATGTATCAGATGGTGATATATCGTGGGTCTTAGCTATGTATCGCAACAATAAATGAAAAATCGAGATTTTATGTAATTAGGTACTAAATTGTTGAGATTTATGAAAACTGTCCAATTTTTATCTGAATTTTGTTTTCGTATTCAAGTGTAGCAATTCTATTACTACTTTATAGAGGCTAAAAGAACCTGAAAATTGGTCATCTCACCAAATTTGAGGGCTCATATTACGTTTCAATGAGTTTCAAATTTCAAAATTCTAGTTTGGATTATAGTGACAACAAAAAGGCCCATACTCTTAACATTAAGACATTTGATTGATTAAAGTTATGGGTTGCTTGCCTCTCTTCGAGGTCAAGCAGACAAAAAGAAATGTATATGTTAAGGCATACATGCTTGCTCACTAATTGCAAAGAATTGATATTATGATAGCTAATACTTTCTTTAAAAAGTTTAATTAGGTCGTTGCTAGTTGTCTTGAACTCGTGACACTACTGTTTGAATTATGATCGACCTTTTGGTCGCCAACTAAATCCTGCAAGGACAATGACCGATTAGATAAATATTTACATTTGTAGACTCATGATATTTGGAAATTTAAGAATGATCAGTAGTCAAAGGATGATGTTTTTTTTTTCCAGTTTTTAGCAGCAAGGTTCTGATAAATGGTTTTGTATGGTGTTTGTGGTCCGTCAAAATTTATGAACTGGTTTTAATTTATACTTGTATCTGGTGTTTGTGGTCCTACTTTTCCCTTGCCGTACAAAATGGATGGAATGACTGTTGTTTCCTTGCAGGCATACATCAAAATCTATTCAAGGTATAAACAAAGAAATTACAAGCATGGTAGTAATAATTTTGTGTAAGATAGTGAAGGTGCTTGGCAAAGGGACCATTTGAAAGTGGATAGGGTTCTTTTCTTTCAATTGTTAGGTTAATGGACGAATTATACACCTCACAGTTGAAGGTGGAGGGTGTTTACCGTCCGAGCAACCCCTCTTGTATACGATTGATCACATGTCATGAAGTATATATTACTATATATTTTTTGCAATAAAGAACACAAATTTCCCTAACATGAATACAGTCACATTTATATGAAATAAAAGCATCCACCAATGCTATATTAATTTGTCCAGCCAACACAATTGAGGTTTTACCTTACCACTTTAACTCTGCTACACCTACTCACCTCTATCAAAGCCATAAAGTAATAGGGGCAAAGTGAAGAATGTGTACTGCCTCCAACAGTAGTAGTACTTTTTATGAATTCAACCTTCAACTGTAAGAAGAAACTCAACATTCAATTAGTGCTGAACTAGAAGTAGCTAGCCAGCCAAATGCCAACAAGATGGCAAGTAATATCCTTTCTTGAACTTGAGTAGATGAATATTAAATATTGCTACCATATTACTGTCCACCAAGATTTCAATTTTTAACATCTACAGGAATTTTAATAGATACACATTATAGAGAGAAAACCGTCGGTGAGAGCTTGCTCACATGGCCAGTTCCATGCCTAGATGAAATCATATAACCAATCCCAATTTGTTTGTAACTGACGCACAGTTATAGTATATATTACAGAGAAAATAATTCAACCTCAATTTCCACTATTGAAATAGAAATTGGGGATATCCAATAAGGTGAAATAAGGGGATAATACACTAAACAAAACCTGCCACTACTTGTCAACATGCTAACAAAAGTATAGTCTTTCCCGTTTTGATCCCTTCTTTTGCAATTACATTACTAATAATCAAAGTTCTGTAGTGAATATAATACATATTTAATTTTATAATAATAACTAAGAATTCGGAGGGCCAGTGAGAAGGTCCATTTCATGACTATCTTCCATTATAACAACTTCTTTAATCTCTTGCATCATCTTTAACACTTGCCACATTGTTGGTCTTTGCTCTGGTGAGCTCACTCTACAAGCCATAGCAACTTCAAGAAGCATCTCCAACTTACTATCTTCTCCAATACTACCATCATTATCCTCTCTAGTAGACTTCACCCAATGGATCATATCATCTGGCATTAGATAAGGATGTTCCGAAGGATGGTTCCCCGTTAGAAGCTCAAGCAAAACAACGCCAAGCGAGTAGACATCAGCCTTGGCATTGGCTTGGTGGTGGTTGTTGTGATTCAGCTTTCGGATTTCTGGAGCCTTATAGGCTACAGAATCAGGGTCCTCGTCATCCGAGGGGATGGCGAGGACAGAGAGGCAATAGTCAGAAATGCACGCCTCGAAGTCCGAGCCGAGGAGGACATTGGAAGACTTGAGATTGCCATGGACAAGCCTCCATGCTTGGTGGATGTAGGAAAGTCCTTGTGCTACATCCTCTGCTATTTTCAAGCATGAGGTCCAGTGAAGTGGCTTCGCTTTTGATGACTTGGAACCTGTCCACGTGCCAAGTTGACCAGTCAAAGTACATTTCAGATGCCACGTCAGATTGACCACGTCATTATATACTCCCTCCGTTTTGTATTAGTTGGATTAAGAAAAATATTTATTAGAGGTCTATTTTATCAAATTAACCTTATTAATTATGTTTTGAAAATATAAATTTAAATATATACAACTTGTTTAGTCATTTAACGACAAGAGTATTATTGGAAGAACATATTAAAATCCTCTAGATTTCATCAACGAGGCAACTACATTGGAACAAATATTTTTAGAAAGAGGACCAACTAAAATAAAATGGAGGGAGTATTACTTTATGAATTATGAATGCTAACAGTAACACCACCATATTTTTATAAATTTCACGTTACGCAACCACACGTGAAACAGAATTAAAGTAGTAACATTCTTAATCCAGACGGAATTTACTTTAATAATGCTTACTATAATCTATGATTAGGACACTAAACAAACATAAAAGTATTCGTCAGGGTCAGCTTTAAGATTCCCTGTGTTTGTGAATATCTTGGGGTTGAGGAACTGAAACAATAGGGTTATGGAGTAGTCCCTATTTAATTGGACAGCTGATTTAAAATATTTTTACTTGTCTGCTATATTCAAAATAAATTTTCATTTTTCTTTTCCAAAATAAATTTACTGGAGCAAATTTGTTTAGTTAATAGAGTATATAACGCACCTCATCAATGAGACAGCTTTAACAGTATTCGAAATAAAAGGGTTGTTTATAACATGACTAATAATAATGGAGTATTATCATTTTCTACAAATATAGTATACCACATGCTATTAAATTCTTGTATTATTGTAAATCTTCATATTTCAATTTGACGTGTAATGTTCCTATCAAACTAATTACTGTACTAATGTTTTATTGCTACTCTATTATTTTCAACAAACAATAATAATTACGTTAAATTAACATCTTAAACTTCAAACACTACCATATAAAATACCACTAACATGAAAAAATAACTAATTGTTGAGAATCATGTTCCAGTTAAATGACCAATTTGTCAGCATTATACAAATTTTAAATTTGATTATGAATAATTAGATTTTTTTTAAAGAGAAAATTTCAGAAACAGTGGTACGTTGAGTCCTAATTATCAATCATAGCAATAGTTTAGATAATTATCGAATGTAACAATACTTTAGTGTATTAATTGGCTTTGAATTGATGTATCAATTCCCTTTGTATTAGAGCGAACAAATACAACAGATACAACGCGCATTAATAAACTGATACAGCTCCAAGCTATTGAAGTTTGTTTTGAAGAAAGAAAATCCCACATCTAAAATTTACTTTGGTTGGAAGGAGGTTGGGAGTTATAAATAAACTCTACCTCCTTCATTGTTTAACACACACAAAAGTATTTTTTCCTTGTTTATTATTGAAGAGGTTTAGAGCTAACTTTGAGAATAGTATTTTAGGAAGTGTGGGTGTGTGAGAAAAATATTGTGTATTGTATGGTGTAATAATTTTCATATAATGAATATTTTTCTGGGAGACCCGTGATTTTTCTTCAATTGGAGAGTTTTCCACGTTAAATCTTTGAGTTGTTATTCTCTTTAATTTCTCTGTTATTTTTCTCTGTTATTTTCTGCTTGAAAGCGGTCTGGAAGGGGCAGGAAAAATAGTCCATTTTTTCCAACAAGTGATATTAGAGCCTTTGGTGTGGAATAATTCTTTTGAAATTTCCTTTGGTGTGGAATAATTCTTTTGAAATTTTAGTATGCTATGTGGTTGCAGCTTTATCTGATCTTCCACATCAGAAAATTTTTTTGAATTAGAATTATTGTTCTCAAGCAGAAGTTTTTTAGTATGCTCTGTGGTTGAAGCTTTGTCTGATCTTCCACATCAGAAAAAATTTCTGAACTAGCTGATCTTCCACATGAGAAAAAATTTCTGAATTAGAATTATTGTTCTCAAGCAGAAGTTTCGTCCTGGTGGAGTAGCAAGTGGAGTCTGATTTCGGTGGAGTAGCAAGTGGAGTCTGATTCCGGTGGAGTTTGCTATTGTGGTGGAGTTATTTTGAGGTGCTTGTATATTTGGTAATAGTGGGAATAAGTATAATCTAAAAGGTTCTCGCTAAGAAAAGACTTGGTACTTAAGTGTATCCCTTGTGATCCACCTCTCTTTTCTGGGAACTAATGGCAAGTGCAAGTCATGTGTTAATCTAATCTGGATTATACAATGCATTGAAAGAGAGACCAAGTAGCGAAAAAGATGATAAGGGTTCAGAAAAATCTGAAAGCAGTAAAGACACAGAAAAATTCAAAATTAGTGATGAAGAATGGGAAGAGCTAGACATGAAAGTGGCAAGTCAAATTCGCTTGTGTTTAGCTAAAAATGTTCTTGCTAATGTGATTGGATTGTCTACAACAAAGGAGTTGTGGGAGAAACTTGAAAAATTGTACCAAACCAAAAGTATTTCAAATAGGTTATATTTGAAGGAGCAATTTTATAAATTGCAAATGGCTGAAGGTACTACTATTTCTGATCATTTGAGTGTCTTGAATGAGATTGTTTCTGAATTGAAATCTATTGGAGTGAAAATTGATGATGAAGACAAGACACTTCGACTCATCTAGTCTCTTCCATCTTCCTACAAGCACATGCAACCAATTTTAATATATGGGAGAAGTGACAAGCAAATTGATTTCAAAGGAAAAAAAATTGAAGAATGGAGATGAAAAATCTCTAGAAGATTCAGCTCTTGTTGTTAAAGAAAAATGGAAGCAAAGCTCTAAGAAGAAGGTCATCTGCTGGAATTGTAAACAACCGGGACATGTTAAAAATAATTGTTCAAATAATGGGGCTAGTTCGGCTGAAAGCTCCAAAGAAAATGCTGCCAATGTTGTCTCCCTAGAATAGTGGGATGATATTTCTTTGTAAGAAAGATGAAAATCCTCATGGCATGAATGTTACCTTTAGAATTGCCATGAAAGATATGTTTAATTGGTAGCTGGTCCACAAGTTTGCACATGAGCATTGGTTGATAGGTGATGCAAGGTGTGTGGTGTAAAGGATGTCGATGGCTAATAAACTTTCAAGAAATCAACAAGATAGTTGCACCATAAGTTATTAGCAGTTTTTTCGACATGTGCCGAAAACGAAATTCTTGAAATTAGAAAGTGATTTCAAGTAAAAATTCTTGGATTGGTTGTTCAATCTGAGTGGATGTACTCTTTATAGTGGGGGTATGATAATTCTTGAATTTAGAATTATGATACAATGTGGAAGTTACAGTTACATATGATTGGCCGAGTTTAGAGTCAGGTGGAGAACTGATTTTGTTAACTATAAATGGCCAATGGATTGCATTTTCTTCTCTTCAAAAGTTGGAGATTTGTTGAAGTTTGTTTTGAAGAAAGAAGATCCCACATCGAAAATTTACTTTGGTTGGGAGGAGGTTGAAAGTTATAAATAAACTCCATCTCCTTCATTATTTAACACAGACAAAAATATTTTTTTTCTTGTTTACTATTAAAGAGGTTTAGAGATAATTCAAGTATTTTAGGAAGTAAGGGTGTGTGAGAAAAATATTGTGTATTGTATGGTGTAATAATTTTCATATAGTGAATATTTTTCTAGAAGGCCCGTGATTTTTCTTCAATTGGGGAGTTTTCCACATTAAATCTTTGTGTTATTATTTTTTTTAATTTCTCTGTTATTTTCTGCTTGAAAGCGGTCCGAAAGAAGCGGGAAAAATAGTCTATTTTTCCCAACACAAGCAAACAAATAGCTAAGTTTTATAGATGAATGGAGAAGAAACATACCATGAATAAGGGAAAAGAGGCTGCCATTGGGTTGATAATCATAGACCAAAAGCCTTTCTTGCCGGGCCTGAAAATAAGCCCGAAAAGGAACCAAATTCGGGTGTCTAAGCCCGCCCACTGATTCCATATGCCGCTCAAAATCTTCTTGACTTGTACCCGCCAACCTTTCACCGTCCAATCTCTTCACACATACAATCAAACGGTTATCAAGCACTGCTTTGTAAGTGGTCCCCATTGTTCCTCTACCTAATAGCTCAGCAGAAGCTCTCATCAGCTGTTCCAGTGTATACACCTGCACCTCACCTGCACAGAATACTAAACTCCCACTTTTGCCCATCACTTGTTGTACTCTTTTCACCTTCTCTTCTAGCTCATTGTTCTCCTCTTCGATCCTCATTACTGCTTCTGCATTGCCTGTAACACTTGGATCGAATGTGTTTGTCTTGGCTTGTCCTAGTTTCTTCGTGTTCTTGTGTTTCTTTGAAGCTAATGCTAGTAATATCAACGAACACAGGAGGGCTAAACAGCCTGTTGAAACACCAATAATGAGTAAATATCTTTTATGGTGTTTCTTTTCCGCATGGTTAAGTGGACCCCGCTTTTGTAGCTCTTCGTTTTGCCCAAGTTCTGCTGGTGGCGGCGGCGTTTTTTCGGTGATGGCAGCCGTTGACGGACTGAAAAATGGCTGTATTGGACGGCATTCTTTGTGTACTAGCTCTCCACAAAGTCCTTTATTATCCGAAAACGACGACGCTTTAAACTGGGATAACGTTTTCGTTACTGGAATAGGACCAGAAAGGGCATTGCAAGAAATGTTGAACACCTGGAGAGTAGATTGATTTAACGGTGGGACTGAACCGTTTATCCGGTTTGAATCAAGCCGGAGATAGTACAACCGGTTCAACCCGTTGATTGCAATGGGTATTGAACCAGTGAGATTGTTGTAAGAGAGATCAAGGGTTTTGAGCCTGTGAAGAGTGAAAATGGAAACTGGAATTGAACCAGTGAAAATGTTATGGTCAAGGAAAAGTACTTTGAGATTTGTTAGTGAAGAAAGATCAGGAATCGGACCGGTTAGTGAGTTGTTTTGAAGACTCAAAACTCGTAGTTGATCAAGCCTAGACAATGTATCAGCAGGAAATGTACCTCCTAACCATAAACTTTCAATAATAATACGAACAACTTTCTTTCCAGCACATTGTACACCTTGCCATTTGCAAAATCTGAAGGTTGTATTAGTGGAAAACTCGAGTTTGTTCTCCAAATCAGCTTTATATTTGAATGCTAACAATGCTGATGCATCTGAAGAAACGGTAGAGGTAGAGGAAGTAGACAAAAGCAAGAGAAGTATAACAACTAAGAATTGTTGTATTTTCATCTTAGGATTGAATTTCTGCAACACTTTTTTTGGTCTACAATGTAAAATTATGCAGAAGTGCAGTACGTGACAAAAGAGCTGGAGGATTAAAGAGAGAAGCAGGAGGTGTCTTAGCAGATATGGCAAAGGCAGAGTCAGATTCACGTGAAGATTTTTGAGAAAAGAAAAGGAAGTGGGGACTTCATTTTTTTCCTCTCTGTTTCTGTGTCAGCAGCCATGGCCTTATGTTTCTGAAAATTTTTATAGTAGTAGTATTAGACTACTCACTAGGTCAGTACTATTCACTACTAATACTAAATAAATTATTTATGTATTAAAATTATCATAATTAATACTCTACGTTTAGTAACAGTATGATCTTATTAATTAATAAGAAAAATGATCTATTATCCCTCTAATTTTTATCCAAAATTCCAACTACGATCAAATTTCAACTATACACTCAACCTTCACGGGGATCCTATCACCTCCTGAACTATTTAAACTTTAAATTTGCATAAGCGCATGAATTTGGTTAACAAATATCTAATCGATATGGTGAAGAAGTGTTCGCACGTTGAACTATTTAAACCTTAAATTTGAATAAGCGCATGAATTTGGTTCACAAATATCTAATCGATATGGTGAAGAAGTGTTCGCGCGTTTGGTTATCAAACCTTAAATTTGCATAAGCGTGTTTGGTTAACCAAGATGGTAAAGAAGTGTTCGCACGTTTGGTTATCAATTTACACTTTAAAATATATATCTACGTTGTAAATCAATATTTGCAGTTCTTTTATTTTATTTTATTTTATGTGAAATGTTATCGTATGATTTGTTAATTATCCCTTGATGAGTTAAATATTTTTCTTTTGACTATAATGTTCTTAGACTTTCAAAAAGTATTTTGCATCATTTGTTATGTACGTCTGTAGCTAGTGGCGGATCTACCCTTTGCCGAGGGGTTCATCGAATCCTTTTCGGCGAAAAATTATGCTATATATACATGGTTAAAATTATTTTTTATGTATATATATTAGACATTGAACCCCCTTCGGTTAGTTCGTATGATCCCTTATGAATATCCTAGCTTCGCCACTGTCTGTAGCATTTTATCGTATATATTTTTAAAATAAGTAAATTTTATTTGTAAAAGTTAATTAATTTATACTACTAGAATTTATAGTTAAATTTAAATGCTTTAATCTTCATATTTCAAATTCCTTCACATAAGTTATGATAAAAGGATAATAATTTTATGCAAAATACAAGATGAAATAAATCAATACATGAATGAGTAATATTTGAATAATAAAATCTTTTATAACCAAATTTTATATTATTAATATCTAAGTAATTCTATCCGGCAACCAAATGAAGCGTAAGGACATAACAAGTGTTTTTTCATAATAGTAGGATGTTATGGAGAATTGGAAATTGAGAGGACACAAGCTGGCCATTACAAGTTCTATTGTTTTATGTGTCGTATTTTATATGTTGTTAGCTAAATTGGTATCTGATCATTTCAAAGTTTGTCGTTTTATGGTTTCCTGTTTGCCTATGGCTATGCTAACCAAATTGGTGGGAGAATCCTTTAGTGGGCCATGTTATATTTGAGTTGTATGAAGTTTGGTGACTCTTTTTCATGGGTTGTTAATGGTCCAGTGTAGGATTATACATGCTTTGACTTATGGCCCGTTCTTGATTAGGCTTATCAAATCCATGTGTTGTTTTTGGAATTTGGAGATGCCCAAATCGTTGCTCCACTTGAGTCAAAGATTTTTCGGAAATAATATCACTATCTTCATGAGGTAATGATGGATAAGATTTGCGTATATTTTGAAATTAGCACTTGGAGTTGAAGATATCCAATTCATTTCACTATATCCAATTCATTTCACTATGTATGCTACCACTGCCTTCGCATTGTAACACATTTGCTGGAACGCATTGGCTGTTTAGCAATTGTTGCTGAATCGACTAATTTGGATTCGTATCGAAATTTCATCTACAAATGCAAAGTTTATGATTTAACTGATAATAGCTTTCACCATTTTGTTATTCTAGGATGAGTCATGACTATATGGAATTGGATTCTATGTTTTTTCATCTTTTTATTTGATTTCTAAAGTAAAAACATGAATTTGCAATTAACAAATATCTAATCATTATTTTTTAAAAAGAAGTTTAGAAATTCAGAAACTAGACAAAAAGTGTCATATCCAAATCAAACCAATCAAAAAATACATTTATAACTTCTACAAATAGTACATCGCTTTACATCATCATTGGAGTGTAATCAAAGGTAGCTCACGGAAACATTTAGACAACTATTAGAGTAGTATATTATTAAAGTGTCTTTCTGTCAGCAAGGTTAAATATTAAAACCACATTATTGGTTGCTAAGCTGCTAGACATGTTTTCCATTATATTGTGGTCAAGGAAAATGGGGACCAAGACATGGACACAGCTAAGGCGGCGTATGAGATTCATATGAATCCCTTTCGCCGGAAAATTACAACTATACATAAAATTGTTTGTGTATATATATATATATAGCTACATTCTCATGACAAGATGAATGAGATCAAACCGAAACATTGATGATTCAGTACAATGCCTCTCCTTACATCCTCACCTATTCCTACATTGCAGTGTTAGATTGTTTTCTACCACTGCAATGTAGGAGAAACATAGCAAAAAAAAGGTAAAGTTTTTAAAGAGATCTGTGTATTTGGAGCACTCTTTTGTCGAAATCAACATGCCTCTATGTATGCTAACAATTGCTAAACAACCAACGTGTTCCTTTAAAGTCTGCTCAAAAGATTCAACAACATACACAGAAGACTAAAACAGCGTAATAATGGTGTTTAATAACTAGGCAAGATTTATACACGGAGGATTTTAAGAAATCTTGAATATGCCTTGTGCCACATCTCGAAATACTATGCATGGGAAATATTACTGAAGGTCCTACTGGTTAGCTGCAAAATTGTAAAGCCATATGAATAGGCAATGGTAGCATATATAGCCAAAGAAAACAACCAGACACTTTGAAAAAGCTTGGCAATGGGAGAAGCTCTAGGGAAACACAACAACTCTTCCTTGAAACCAAGAAGTTCAAAAATTGATTGTTTTGAACAAGTCCATTGTAATCTAATTGTTTAGTAGCTCCGTCGGTTGGCTACCTGAACTTTCACATTGTTGGCGAGGTTATGACTCATCATCTTGTAATCCCCTCTCCCGTTTAAAAGAAAATAAAAAGCAAAGATTTGCATATGTAGATCATTAAATCGATCCCAGGAGGTATGCAGCAATAGGTGAAACAAAAGTCTCTGACTTAGCCTTGCAATGTTCGAGAGCTAAAGCAGAATCGCTATAAAAATTCATGTTTTAAAGATTCAAGTGTGATCAAAATTGGCAAGCCTCTACCTTAAGTGCAATTGCACAAGTGTGATCAGGGGAGAGAGGTGTGTACAGACATACTCCTATATTGTGAGAAGGTAGAGATCAGTGGCGGATCCACTTTGTAATCAGGGGTTCATCCGAACCCCCTTCGATGAAAAATTATACTATTTTTATATTATTTTTACACGTTCAAAAATATTTTAATGTATATATAGTAGATGTTGAATCCCCTTCGACTAGTCTGTATATTTACTTCTGAACCCCTCAATGAAAATCTTAGCTCCGCAACTGGTAGGTATGCTGTCTCTGCTAGACCCTCAGCCCATGTAAAGCATATCAAACAATGCTTCTACCTATGTTTACAATTGCTAAACAACCGATGCATGCAATAAATGTTCTTAGAAGATTCAACGACAGCATATCTACAAGATTAGTTCAATTTAATGACTAGACAATATTTAGTCACTGAAGTTGTTAAGAAATTTTGAATTTGCCTGCTGCCTCAAACCAAAACATCTATAAATACAATTCATCAAAAATATTACTGAAGCTCCAATTGGTTTGCTACGAAATTGAAAAGACATAACAGACAGCGGTGACATATATAGCCAAAGAAAACAAACCAGCTATTTCGAATCTTTGGTTATATTCAAGTAATTATAAGTTTGGCCTTGGGAGAAGCTCTGGGAAAGCGCAACAACTCTTCCTCGTAACCACTGCTTTTGTAACCATGTGTGCGCATCCTTACCAAAGATGGAGTGCGAGAGAGCAATAACTTTGTGAAAGTCAATCCACTTTCTGAAGCCCCAGACAAACCTAAGGTCACGTGTTTAAGCTTGTTGAGCGGTTGGTTCAAGCAGGCTGGTGTCTTCAGATATTCGGAAACAGCTTCAGCAATTTCAGCGGCACCATAGACCTAATGGTATACGAGTGCAATAAATACAAAAGTCATTTTAGAGTCAGATGTTCAAATATAAGAATATAAAATTTAACGAGCTAGATCATATATTTACCCAAATCACAAGTGTAATCAGATTGGGGGCACTCTTAATTAATAGCAGAGCACCAGAAGTCCGACTCAAATTTCTGAAGTCAACAATCATTGATAGATGCAACAACCAACTGACTGAAAAAGGAAGCATCTTACGAACCGTATCTGCACAACAAAGCTTTGGAGCAAATACAAATATATAAGAATCACCTAAAAACTATTATTACTATATATAAGAGATGCAAGTAAAATAACAAATGCAAATGTTACGAGAGAAAAAAAAAAGTAAAATAACAAATTTATTTCTTACATCAAGGAGAAGTGAATCCAAATTAAGAGCCTGGACTGTATCTGCCACTTGAAAAAAGAACTTCTTCAAGGTTGAACTTTCAACAGGTTCCAAAACATCAACCAATTTGTCAGATCGAATTCGCAGCCTTCTCAAATTATTACAGTTGACAAAGTAATTCAGCACGAGATAGTGGGAGTTTGACACATACAAGGACTCTAATCTTGGTGAAACAATGTTCAGGTATTGAGTGCCATCACAATATATCAAGTGCAAAACGACAAGACGAGGTGACTTGAAAACACAAAACTCTGTGGCTGGGTCAATGGTTACATTCGTCATACAGAAAGTTGTAAGATTTGGAAAGTCAAGACGCGATATAGGTGGTTTGATGACACATTTGTCTAGTTTCAAAAACGTTATGGTTAGACAGTTGAACACATTTGTCATATCGAATATCGCATGGCATGGCAAGTGTTAGCTCCTTGACATTATTCCGGTGACAGAATCCATCCATCTATCTATATCTGCATGTGATGGCAAAAGCGCTTTTGCCGTGTCTGGTTTAACATTACTTAGTGCAAACTTTACCATATCTCCGCGATGTCTTAAGAGAATCTCATCTACAGTTTGTTTGAAGTAAGATGGAGATTTTACCGCCAAGAGCATCAAAAATTGTTCATCCAACATCAGCTATGGATGCATTGCCCAATTACATCTCCATTTCTTCGACAAGATACTTGTTCTCGCGGCACATTTAGCAGGCAACCGAGCAAGGATAGGATCAATTAACATGTAATGGTAAAGCACTGATTCTATCCTTTTGGTCATCATCAACAACAACTTGTTTTGTATCTGCTAGAAGACCTTATACTTTAAATAAACTTGTTTTGACCATGTCTTTTTGAAAATATTTTTTAGACTTTTGGAAAGACTTTTTTAATTATAAATTTATGCTCCATATTTTTAAAACTATCAAAATCACCCAACTTAACTAATTTACCTACAAGATACAACCAAATGTGATAGGAGACAATAACGTTGCCTTTGTTGTTGGTGTTGTATAAAAAGTCTCATGGCCAAACACCCCAATTTTCACTAAAGTAAAATATTTTTTTATGGCCAAACGGGTCCTTAATGGAGGTTTAAATCCGAATGGTTCACACTTCAAACCATTAAGTGTATTTATTTTTTATTAAGATTTTAGCTCTTAATAGGTCTTAATCATTCAGATCTGAAATTAAGTCTTTAATATCATTAAGAGATATTCTTATGTTGGATAATATATTTTTTAAAAAATATGTTGGATAATATTCACTACCACTCTATCCACAATCACCAATCACCATCACTAACCATATCTGTCATCACCACACATTGTCAACCACCAATCAACTTTCACCATCACAACCGCCATTGAAAACCAATATCGTTATCAACCACTATTGTCAATCGCTACCACATCTACCACCTCCATTAGTCTTACTATAGCTGTCATGACCCGAGCCCGGGCCCTGGACGTGACACGCACCCGATGCTATAGCTAGTACGAGCGAACGTTCTGGCATATCACCCGAGCATACTTCTAATACAAATGGATAAAGAGGAAGTAAGAGATAAAACTTCACCCAAGTTTATTAACACCGCTTAATATCCAACAATACCAATAGATATGACAAATAAAGACCGAAAATTACAAAGTTTACTTGACAACTGCACCAGACTGTGAAGCCTCTAATAAATACTAATACAGAAAGAAAAGAAAATATATAATAATCATCATATCTCGTCCGGCCTCCTCGTCCGGCCTCCTGGTGGGAAAGAAGTTCACCAATAGCAGAAGATAGAGATCCTAATAAGGGGCTTGACCGCGGACTTGAGCGCCAGAACCTACATCATGAAACGATGTAGCGCCAAAGACAATCAATATGTGGAATGTATTGGTATATATATGTAAAATCATTTCAAGAGGATAGTACAACAAGAGACTATAAATGACAATAAAATTCAAATGTAAAGGAAGATAATTGGAAAGGGACAAAAATATAAACCGAACTTATGATGGACTAAGGTAAATTTAATTCCTTTGATTATTTGTGGGAGAAAGTAGTGAACCGTCATAAACCACCATGTGAGCGCATGGAGTCTGATATCGGCCCGATCAGCTAAGCCGTGCTATATCTTGCCGGGCATAGGACGTGACATGACATAATTTGCTAGCAAGTATCCATGGTTAGCCCCTTTTCGGGACACATGAAAAAAAGAGTCATCTGATTTACAGAATAATCTTTATCCTATGTAGGCAAACATAGTTTCGGGCATTTGTAGTTTAAACCTGTGCCTTCACGGTAAGCTAGCTAACCCCCTTATGCTCATGAGGTTATCTTATGTATTTATATTCAAAGTGTTAGCCATGTTAGACCCATGCTCGTGATTTAGCCTTCTTAGGCTCATGTACACAATTTAGCCCTTTTTGGCCTCAAGTTGGGAATTCAATTATGCTGAACTCATAATGTTTTCATTTGGTGTCATTTTAAAGCTTTCAAGAAGATTCGTGATACATTTTGTGAAGAATTCATGACAAGGTTTCTTTTCATAACATTTATAAGCATTATGGAGCAAATTGGAATCTTATTTTTAGGAGTAATTCTTCCTGTTCAAATGTTAAGATAACTTCAATCGACTAGTCACAACGAAGTAATTAAATAAATGGTTCACACCTTACTGGTAAGCAACACAATGGTTAAGGATTCACATACCTTACTGGTAAGCAACACAACGGTTAAGGATTCACATCGTTACTGTAAGTAAACAAAACCAACAGAGACCATATTAAAGCTACTGAAAACAGTCCATCAAGTTTTGATGTCGCTTTCACAGAACCTATGAGTTAAAAGGATTGGTTATGGTTATTCCAGTTAAGATTTCTAGCTTACACCTAAACAATTAGAGTAGATTTTAACATGTTTTGGCAACAAAATCAGTTAGATATTTACCCGTCAACAGTCCAAGTTTCTGCTGGCCAAAGAATAAACTGCACAATAATAAAGGACGCGGCAACACCAAGTGGAGATAAAGATCACAATATACCGGTGCGGGAAACTACGAATAGCTAGCAGGATAAGCAAGGGAGTTCTTTTATTCAAAAACTATAAGCAGGATAATTTGCCTAACAATCACAGATAAAAAAAAACTATTAAGCAGTCAGTTTTCCTTTTATGGGCTAAGAATAATCTGAATTGGAAAAATAGAACTTAAAAGAAACCTGCTGAGAAACAATTCTACATACCTCAAAACGTTTAACCGGTTTGAGATGGAAAGACGAAATTTTGAACTTGATTCCCAACCAATTCTCTTTTGTTTCTTAGAAGTTGTGATTAAGAGGAGGAAAAGGAATATTGACTGCTGAAACTTATTAAAACTAATGAAAGAAAAGGGCTATCGGCTGCTGCTGGAAAGCTTTGAAAAAACTGATGAAGGAAAAAGTGAGACTTTTATCGTGTGATTTGAAGGAAAACAGAGGGTCTTGTATTAATGTGTGTAACTGATACAACTTGGCTGGGAAAATAAAGTTCTGAGAACAAAAAAGTATAAAACTAACATTAAAGAAACGTCTTAAATTTCATGAAATAAATTATTGAACAAAAAAACAAAAGTACCCTTGAGATATCTCACTAAGCAATGGGCCTATGAGATGTTACAATAGCCGTCGTCACCACCATCGCCAACACCACCACCAATTCCAGTGCCACCACTATCATAAACCACTACCGCCTAACTCATCTTTCACAATTAGCACCACAGCTAAATACCACTAATACATGATCAATAACCTTCGGATATTCTTCACAATCACCACCACCATTGTCATCAGTATTGCCAGCTCTACCACCACTTCAACCACTATCATCGCTATAATCTATCTCTACTAACAACATCTCCACAATCACAACTAATAACGTCTCCAACAACCACCAATGCATCGTCAACCATGATATATTCATTTTTCAGACATCATAATCAACACTTCCAATAACTAACATCAACCAACTTTACATCACAACCACCACCACAACTATCAATCGTCATTATCATGATAATCACTACAATACCAACCATCACTACCATCTCAACTACCACCTCCAACATTACTAGTTACTAACATCAATCACTACCACCACCACCATCATTACAAACCATCTCCACTATCATTAACAAACTTGAACGTTTCTTTTTCAATCAAATAATAATTTATTATATTAAACTAAATATCTTTCTAATATATGATTAATTTTTTATTTTAATTGTATTTTTACTATATATACAAATAAATAAATTTTGCACATTCAAATGTTGAAAAACAAACAGTCTTAATCATTCAGTTTTCAGATCTAGAAAGAACATCTTAATCAATCAAATGTGTATTCTGATTCAGACATACAAATTATAAAATGTGCATTCAGATTCAGACATCTGAATGTTAATAAAAACAAATGCAGCCAGAGTTATAACTCGCCCTTACCTACTTTGATAGAGAGTGGATTAAAAGTAAGCCCCTCGATCTATATCCCTTTTTTTGGGAACCCTAGAATAACACGCAGTCGCTACAACCTCTATCACTGTAACACCCCGCATTTTTGAGCTATAAAGCGAACCGTCATTCCTACGTGCGTAAGATCTAATTCCATGGTTTATACTTAAATTCATGTGTCATGATCCTTCTCCTAGTGTATGAAGTTATTATAAGGTGAAAAGTGTCCATAAAAATCACTTGGAGCAAAGTTGAACTAAGAGTCATTCATTCATCCAAAGTTTGATATTCGATTCTACAAGGGCCTACTTTGAATGTGTATAACTTTTGATACACAGAGAATTTTTTAGCTTAAGACCCACCAAATTGTAGATCATAGAATTAGCTTTCCAAAGATACCAATTTCGCCTAAATCCAATAACCAAGTGAAAAGTTATGGCATTTTCCATGTGAGGCAGTAAGCCAACATGATACAAAAGTGAGTGTGTATCAAGAGAGTCAAGCCAACACAAGAACACAAGAATAACAAGATGAACAACAACAATGTTAGTGAATCGAAATAGGCCACACACGGCTTCACTAGACTTCAAGGTTTACAAAAATGACAAGATGATAAAGATTACAATAACAACAACAAGAGCAACAAAGTGGCATCAACTATAGTGAATCGAAAATAGCCCCACACGGCTTCACTATGTTACAACACAAACAACAAGATTACAAAATTAAAGACAGTAACTTGACATACAATATTCAAGAATCTAAGAACCCTAACAACATGAAAGGACCCTAAGATTAAAGAATATTATCACCAAGCTCTTACTTGGACCAAGAGGAACTCAATGACCTTAAGATCCTAGTTTCTAGCCAAGATTCAACCCAAGTGTCACTCCAATTGGGAATTTCGGTTTTGAGCTTCTCCAATGGAAGAGAAAAGTTCAAAATATTACAAGTCTTGTGTTCTCAAAATATCATGAATCAACTACCACAAGACTAGCCCTAACAAATGACTTATATAGTCAATTACAAAGGAGGGACAAAAGACCAAAATACCCTTGGCATTAAGTGGGTGGGTTTGGGGTGTTTTGTTGGGCCTCTTCACATTTTAATAAGTATAGGCCCTTGGATGGGCTCACAAGGGCCTCACACAAGGCCAAGGATGTGAACAAGGCTTGGAGTCGTTGCAACTCACGCGCTTGGCTTCGTGTGAAAGGTCTCGACCTAGGAATTCTCGTATCATCCTCTCCATCTTGAAGGGAATTTGTCCTCAAATTCAAATCATTGCCATCCTCCACCGTGTCCACCCAAGAGAGGTCACACACGTTGAAAGTGTTGTGCACTTGACATTCCGGGGATAGATCAATCTTGTAGGCGTTGTCGTTGATCCTTTCTAATACTTGGAATGGGCCATCACCCCGCGGCATCAACTTAGCATTCCTTTTAGACGGGAATGTATCCTTCTTTAGGTGCACCCACACCCAATCTCCCGGTTCAAGAATGAGTTTTTTTCTTCCTTTGTTGGTTCGCCTTGCAACTTCTTGGTTTTTCTTCTCCAACCGCAACCTCACCTTCTCATGTAGCTTCTTCATGGCCTCAGCCCGTTTGCTTCCATCTAAGCTTATCACAAGATCACTTGGCAAAGGGGTTAAATCCAAAGGGGTAAGGGGGTTGATGCCGTATACACACTCAAAGGGTGTCATCCCCGTGCTTGAGTGTATAACACGATTATAAGCAAACTCAATCAACGGTAAATGCTCCTCCCAAGTGTCATCCCCTAAGGTCCTATTTATTACTTCCGTTTGGCCATCGATTTGTAGGTGGCATGAAGTCGAAAACAACAACTTAGTACCGAGCCTACCCCACATGGACTTCCAAAAGTGGCTTAGGAATTTAGAACCCCTATCACTCACTATGGTCCTCGGAACACCATGAAGTTTTACAATATTATCAACAAATAAAGAGGCTACACTAGGCGCATCATCACATTTAGAACAAGGAATAGAGTGAGCCATCTTGGAAAACCGATCCACCACGAAAAAAATACTATCCTGCCCCCTTTTAGTTCTCGGTAATCCCAACACGAAGTTCATTGATATGTCAAGCCAAGGACGCAAAAGGGTGGACAACGAGGTGTACAATCCGTGGGGTTGGAGTCGTGACTTGGCTCCTTTGCACTCAACACATTGGCTGCAAATCCGGGCCACATCCTTGTGCATTCTAGGCCAATAAAATTGTTCTTCCAAAATTCCGAGGGTCTTCTCGACCCCAAAATGGCCCATTAGACCGCCATTGTGTGCTTCCCTCACAAACAAGTCTCTCCATGAACTTGAGGGAACACACAATCGTCTACCCTTAAATAAGTATCCATCAAATTTGGTATAAGGATGGGAACCCCTATCCGTAACCCACCTATCCCTATCCAACTCTTCACTTTCCCTATAGATAGGAACGAAGTGAGGGTCCTTGGGATATAAAGACTTGAGGCTTTCAAACCTCATTAACTTAGATGACAAAGTAGACACAAGCACATGTTTTCGAGACAAAGCATCGGCAACCACATTGTCTTTACCCTTCTTGTAATGAATAACATAAGGGAAAGTTTCAAGAAATTCAATCCATTTGGCATGCCTCCGGTTAAGCTTGTCTTGTGCCCGTAGATGCTTCAAGGATTCATAATCCGTTCGGATCACGAATTCTTTAGGCCACAAATAATGTTGCCAAGTGGCCAAGGCTCTAATCAAGGCATACAACTCTAAATCATACGTAGAGTAGTTTAGAGTTGCTCCTTTGAGCTTTTCGCTAAAGTAGGCAATAGGCTTCAATTTTTGCATTAAAACCGCACCTATGACGACTTTGCTAGCGTCACATTTGACCTCAAAAGTCTTGTCAAAATTCGGCAATTGTAGCAAAGGGGTCGAGATGAGCATAGCTTTCAAGTCCTCGAAGGCCTTAGCTTGTTCATTTCCCCACTTGAAAGGTCGATCCTTTTTTATCACTTCGGTCAAGGGGGCGGCAATGGTGCTAAATTCTTTGACAAAACGTCTATAAAAACTAGCCAACCCGTGGAAGCTTCTCACTTCACCTATGGTTTTGGGGGTTGGCCAATTTTTAATGGCGTCAATCTTAGATTCATCCACTTCGACCCCTCTTGAGCTCACCACAAACCCAAGAAATACAACCTCATGGACACCAAAAGAACACTTTTTCTAGATTGGCATATAACTTCTCCTTTCGGAGGACATCAAACACACATTGTAAATGCTTTACATGCTCATCTAAGGACTTACTATACACCAACACATCATCAAAATAAACAACAACAAACTTTCCGATAAATGGCTTCATCACATGATTCATTAGCCTCATGAAAGTACTTGGAGCATTTGTTAGGCCGAATGGCATAACCATTCATTCATAGAGACCGAATTTGATCTTGAAGGCGGTTTTCCATTCATCACCCGGTTGCATACGAATTTGGTGATAGTCACTCCTTAAATCAATTTTAGAAAACAAACACGAACCATTCAATTCATCAAGCATATCATCTAGCCTAGGAATAGGGTGACGAAATTTTACCGTTATCTTGTTGATGGCTAGGCAATCAACACACATACGCCAAGTCCCGTCTTTCTTGGGCACTAGTAGCACCGGGACCGCTCAAGGGCTCATACTCTCCTTGATATACCCTTTGTTGAGGAGTTCCTCAACTTGGCGTTGCAATTCCTTAGTATCCGTTGGGTTGCTCCTATAAGCCGATTTGTTGGACAATTGTGAACCCAGCACAAAATCTATTTGATGCTCAATTCCCCGAAGTGGGGGCAATTCTTGTGGTAATTCCTTCGGGTAGACATCTTCGTAATCCTGCACAACATGAGAAATAGGAGGAGAAATGGAAACATTAGTGGGTTAGTATTAAAACAATAAGCCAATAGGAGCATCGGAGTGTCCTCGTCATGATCCACAAATAGTTCTTTCCTCCTAGCCATCATCACCACACTCCCTTGCCCCTTAGAAATTAGGAGCTCCTCGATTTCTCCTACTCTCTCACTCTCGGATTCCCCTCTTTCTCCCTCACTCTCAGCCTTCTTTCCCTTCTCCCTCAATTCTCACATCTTTTGGTGTAATTCATTCACTTGGGAAGGCAATAATGGATGAAGAGCGACCTTTCGGCCATCCTTCTCAAGTGTATATCAATTGGACCTTCCATCATATTTGGTCGACCTATCGTATTGCCAAGGCCTTCCTAACAACAAGTGACAAGCTTGCATTGACAAGCTTGAATTATAACTATATATATATTGATATATATATATATATATATATATATTCCCATGATGCATAACTTTCGAAAATAATATCGAGAGCATGAGTATGAATTTCCTCTCTTGTTGCGAACTAAAGTTTATATTTTCATTGTGAATGATTTGAAATGCATGCCTTAAGATTTGAAAGTGATTTTTCTCAATATCATGGTGTTTGACATGGTTTATATATGATGAGAGGGAGTTTCTTGTTATAACTACATTCTTGCTTTAAGGGGAAAGAATTGCATATGATTGAATAAATTGACATGACCACCACATGTTTTGAATCTTGCAAAGAGAGGATAAATGCCTAAATGTTCTTGAGATTTCAAAGTGATGACTCTATTGTGATGTTATAAATCTTGGGTGGTCATGTGCATGTTTGAATATGATGGGCTGTGAATTTGATATGATATTGACTTGCAAGTCAGGGTATGACGATACCCGGTGATTACATGTCCTTAATAGAAAGAGTTTTGAATGTTTTTAAAGTATGAACATGTCTACTTTAAAGAACTAAAAGTTGGGCTTAAGAGAGCTAGTAGGTTACCCGAAGAAGACATTCGAGTGTAAGGGCTCATTGCTGGAAATCGTAGTTACCGATGCGGGTCTTTTGATATTGTATCCTACATGGGAGGATAATAAAAGTAATTAGGACATTTCATATGGGGGGATTCCTGCGGTGTGCTCGCATGGGGGTATCACCATCTCCAAATCCTGGTGGCTACTTAGATTGGAGCTTTGGCCGCCGAGTTAAGGTCGGGTTCCACATAGCCCGTGAAATTTCAAATTTGCAGGGTGTACCGACTAGCTCAGAAGAATAACAAAGAGTGATTCAAGGTTGTCAAGATTTGATTTGAAATTTATTAAACATGCCCATGTATTTTTACTTATATAATGTACGCTGTTATTACGATATGCTCTCATCTATTTTGTATAAAAACATGTTATTTTGAGTTGTTTTACATACCAGTATATCTGAATTGACCCCCTATATTTCAGGATCTGAGACACAGTCTCGAGGTCCAGCTACGCAGTAGATTGAGTTGTCCGAAGTTTGCAGTTGTAAGCCTTCTCTATTCCGGAAGGTCGGGTTTACATAAACGTTGTCATTTGTTTGATTTATGATCTGACTAGGGGCCTTGTCCCAATTTTGTTTTAGGCATATGTTGGATATTGTAATGTTAGAGATTTCGCAGATGGGTGTCATATATGTTGAATATTAAGAATTTCTTTCCAAATTGTTCAGGGTTATGAGATTGACCATGGTGCCGTTTAGTTATGTTTTTCCGCAAATTTTTTATAATGAATGAATGTTGTGCATGATTGCCAGAAAGAAAGGAGCGCTTAGGCCTTCATGGTTCGGGATGCCCGCCACGGCTAGTGCCCCGACTCGGGTCGTGACAATCACATACACTTCAGGTGAACACTATGTAGTGAGCACTCTATGCACACTGAGTAAACCCCCATTGTGTATGCACACTGAGTAAACCCCTATTGTGTAATAGCCTATAAATCACACAGAAGACGTAAATCGCACTGAACAAGCCTTGTACAATAGACTCGACACAAAAGGCATTGAGGGGGGAATCGATCCTAGGTGATACGTACGGATAACCACCCTCTAAACCAACTGAGTCATCCCAAAGACTCTCTTCCCCTTTTTAAAATGAGGAACATCGTATTTTCCATCTAAACTATTCGGAAAGAAATTAGTAAAAGAAACAAGACAGTAAAGAAAATTGTTTTGCCAAACAACAGAAGATTAAACGCTTCCACGCAATTCAAGTCAAGATTCACGGAAATCGATATAACTGATTCAGGTATATTTTCTTAAATGAATTACTATAATTGTAGGTTTCTGTGATTATTTCATGTTTAGATTGTTTAAATTATATGCTCTATAATTCATGGAATTCCTTACAAATCAAGTCGTAAGAATTTAATGGAAAAGAAACAAAAGCATATTACAGAACACAAAGAAAACTGGAAAAAGAAACAAAGAACTAACCTGAGAAATGAAGCAAAACGAAGAGAAAATTTGGGCTAACAAAATCGAAGTGGAACCCTAGGAAAATCCGATGCATCCCACAAGAGCTGAAAATCAAAATACCAAAATACCATTTCATATGACGATTGAATTTCCCAATTAACTCTATTTATTACTTTTTACTTACTATAAAAGGGAATAAGCACAGAGCTATCCGTCAGCTCGTGCTTCTCGATATTAACATTAAATTAGAGGATATTTTCGTCATTTTAAGCTTCAGTTTACAACTGCATCACTCTATGCTTATACATGTGCGTAGACCCTCCGCGTTTAATATATATATATATTTTTTTTTTTAATATTAAATATTTATATTTGATCTAATATTATTTAAATTCTTATTTTATTTTAATAAATTTAGTTAAGAAATAAAGTTAATTTTGAGTAAGGCGTGGTGATCAGTTGGACCTTTGATTAATTAGCTTCTCTTTTTGATTGACCTCCTCCTTTCTTTAATTCACAGACACAGGAGATCAAATTCCGAGTGTTGTGAAAGTCCTTTTTTTTCTTCTTTCTTCCTGAAAATGAAAAAGAAACCATTGTACTCTCATTACTCAAGTTGGATAACTTTCAAATAGTTCAAAGGAAAATCTTTATTTTATTTTATTTTATTCTAATTTTTTTAAAATAATACAAAAAATTTAAAAAAATATTTTTTTATTTTTTACAAATTTTAAAAAAATAAGTTAGTAGTTTTAGTACAATCTTAATTATATTTATTTTTAATTATTTTTAAACTTTTATTGTATTTTCTTAAATATAAAAAATAATTAATTATTATTATATTATTTTTATTATTATTATTATTATTTTATTTGTTATTATCTTCTTTTGTTTTAAGAAAAGAAAAGAAAAAGAAAAAAAAATTAAAATTTAAAAATCTATTCCTATCCTAAACTACCCCAACCACCCCAACTTTCCCTCCAACTCCCTCAATTTCCCCCCTCCTACATATCTATATAACACAACACACATAACATATGACAAAAAAAAAAAAAAACACGAAACTTAAGATAAACCCAAAAAAAAAAAAAACTAAGTGGAAAAAGGAAAAATCAAAACTGAAGAAAAGGTAAAGAAGAGAAAAACAAAACAAGAAGACGAAACGGACGACAACGAGAAAAGGAGAAAAATTGAAAGAAAAAGAAAGAAAAAAAGTGGAGGTTGGGTCTCCGTTTAAATTTTTGGTCACGGTATTATTACTTTTTTTACTCGGTTTAATTCATCATATAGGTTTCTATTAAATTGTGTACTTTTCCTTTATAAATATTGTCACACCCTTTTTTTTTTTAACTCAAAAAAGATTAAGTTTCAAGTTCGAAAGGATTTTATTATTAAAGTGACAAAGATAAAAATTTGTTTCGAAAAGGACTTTTAACAATCAAAACTCAGAGTCGCCACTTGACACAATCAGGTGTGCCAAGTCACCTTTGAAAGATCCTTTTCGAAAACGTTTTGACTCTTTAAACTGGTTTGCGAACAGAGATTTTGGCTAAGGAATTCTGTTGACCGAGGGGAAGGTGTTAGGCACCTCTCGATCCCGTGGTTCGACCACGGTCGCTTGATGGTCTATATCGAGTAAGTTGACATTGCAGATGTATAAACCACACAAAAACACATAAAACAATCAATCAAACACACGAAAATAAATAAATCCAAAATTTAGTGTTCAGTCCAATTATACAGTCTAAAATATGAAAAAGTACGAAAATAAATCCTATTCTAACCTACACTAATCCTGAAATTGCGCTCCCGTGCTTTACCCGATGCCTCGAGCCTTCATCACGGCGTCCTCCGGATACAAAATACTTCGGGGCATTCTCCGGTGAATAAACACAAATACCTCGGGGCATTCCCCGGCCAAATAGCACGTTTGAGTTGAATATGATAAAACAAAACCATTTCAGCACACATCTCAAACGTTCGATCAATCCACAATCTCTAGATTTGCCCACCCGACCTACGTCTTGCCTATCCCTTCTCAACCTGAAACATGGCACTATCGGGCTCAACAACATCAATGCATCAAAATTAATCAACATTCACTTTTCTCGATTTTTTAATCCAAGCCCCCCAATTTCATTCTCAGTCACACGCTAAATTCATTCTTCGATTAACGATTCAATTTTTCTCTTCAAAATTCAAAACCAACATCAACCATACACACAATAAAGATTCAAGCATGTCAAGCACACAAAGACATTCATATGCAAAAAATAATAGAGATTCAAGATAAAGATAGAGAACGAGAGAAGAAATGGACCTCAAATTTCACTTTTATGAACGTTATCTTATTGAAACAAAAGAGAATCCGCACCGGGAACCTCGATAATGAACCGAACTCCAACCCGGTATTTGGAAAATTGTAACTTGAACCACTCGCAATAACCCAATTAAAACCAAACTGTATCTGAATTCGCCAGAAAAGCAGTATGAAAACCAACGAACCTCGAAGAAATACTCCAACTCGACTCAAAGTGAACGATTCCAGCCCCGGATCGAAGACCAATCAACAAAATCTAGTCCAAAATACAATTGACCCAAGAACAGAACCGCAGAACAAAACCCGCGCCCAACTAAATTTCAGGCAGAACTAGACTCAACCACGATTCCGGTGGATGTTAGCGAAATCCGACCACACCATCCTCCTTCCCCTTCATTTCCCCTTTGTGTGCGTGTAGAGAGAAGCTCTACGAAGAAGAGGAGTAGCAAATAAAAAGAAAAGGAAAACAAACTCAAAAAATGGCGTCCTTCCTCCTCTCTGTTTTGTTTCTGCCTCCTTTTTCGTCACTCTCTCTCTCCATTTCTCTCTCTATTACTCTCTATGTTACTCTCTGTGTGGAGTGATTCGTGCGTAAGTTATCTACGTGTGTGCGTGCGTGAAGCCGTGTTCAAAGATGGAAAAAAAATGGGAGCCTCTGTGTGTGTTGCAAAAGGAAGAAGGGAAGAGAGCACCAAGAATGGCGTCTCTGGTTCCTTCCCCCTTCACTGTGAAACTTTTGGGAGTCTCTCCCCCCCTTCCGGTGTGGGTGTTACTGTGTTGTTATTAGAATGGAAAGAAAACCTCCCCCAAAATATTCCCTGTGGGCCCCTTTTATTTTTGTTCTTTTCGTGAGTTGGTTAAGAAAAATAAATATAATGTGAGGGGGTAGTGGTGAGGTGGGGTAGGTTAGCTAGGTGTTCGCTTTTAATTGGTGAGGTTGTTAGGATAGGATTCAAACAAGATAAAATTTGTTAAGGGTTGTTATTTTTTGTCATTTTATGGAGGGTATAATCACGTGGGTAAGGGTGTATGATAAAGTGAGGTGAAAATGAATAAAATTGGACTTGGGAGGGACAAAATTAGGTGTCTACAGCATGCCCCCTTTGAATGTAAACATAAAATGTTTTCAGATAAAGAAGTAGACAACAAGACGAAATTTTGTTCCGACCGTTATTTAAAGGAAAAAACAAAAGAAAGAAGGACAACCGGGTCTTGACTTAGGATATCCTACCTACCCAAGTTATGAGGGAATCGAGTGACAGGTATCTCAAATGATAGGAAAGAGATGGACTATACCGAGTTGGAGAGTGGAGTGAGGTTCCATCGAGATTCCGGTTCACGGCTCTGTCATTACATTAAAAAAAATGAAAATTACAAGTTAAAGCATAAATGAAATTACAAAAATCCTATCTATGCAGCTTCTTTTGGACTCTTGACTTGGGTTTCATCACCCTATTCTTCAGGCGGGATCCTGACTTGCTATTTCATCAACTTGTTGCTATGCTTTCAACTTCTTCACCCTGTTCTGCAGGCGGGCTCCTGACTTGCTATTTTTCAATCTGTTCAACTTTCAATTTCTTCACCTTGTTGCTTAGTTTTCCATTTATTCGTCCTGTGCTTCGGGCAGGCTCCTGAAATCACATCAAAACTAAAAAGAAAATTATCCCAAACAAATATTATTATAAAAAGAAATTCCATTTATTTGCCAGAAAAGTAAAGTTTCAAAAACAGAAATTGAATTTTTACCCCAGTTTATCATCAGAAGACTTTTGGAAAAGTCACATCATACCTACTTGCATGTTGCAATGATGAATCAAGACTCTGACTAAGAAATGCGTCTCTTAAGAGTAAAATTAAATAACCAAGACTAGGAAGTGCAGCTCCTAAGAATTAAAGTGAGGGATTCTAACTAGAAAGTGCGTCTTCTAGAGATACAAGTTTCAGTTAAAAGTGTGTCACCTGAAAAATGAAAACTAGCAAGGAAGTGTGTCTCCTAAGTATTAAGTGCAATAAGTCAACGAGAAAGTGGATCTTCTAGGAATCAAGACTTAAGTTAGAAAGTGCCTCACCAATGTTGCTTGAATTATCAAAACAAGGAAGTGCATTTCCTTACCAATGCCTCTTGAATTACTTAAACAAGGAAGTCTCCTTACAAATGTTTCTTGAATTGCCCAAGCTAGGAAGTGCGTCTCCTTACAAATGTTGCTTGAATTACCCCAAACAAGGAAGTGTGTCTCCTTATCAAATGCCGCTTGAATTACCCAAACAAGGAAGTGCATCTCCTTACAAATGTCACTTGAATTACCTAACAAGAAAGTGCGTCTCCTTACAAATGTTGCTAGAATTACCAAACAAGGAAGTGCGTCTCCTTACAAATGTTGCTTGAATTACTCAACAAGAAAGTGTGTCTCCTTACAAATGTTGCTTAAATTACCCAAACAAGAAAGTGCATCTCCTTACAAATGTTGATGGAATTACCCGAACAAGGAAGTGCGTCTCCTTACAAATGACGATCGAATTACCAAACAAGGAAGTGTGTCTCCTTTGGAAGTGCGTCTCCTTATGATAGCGCTTGAATTACCAAAATAAGAAAGTGTGTCTCCTTACAAATATTGCTTGAATTGTCAAAACAAGGAAGTGTGTCCCCTTATAAATATTGTTGGAATTAGCCAAACAAGGAAGCGCGTCTTCTTACAAATGTTGCTCGAATTTCCCACACCAGGATTATCATAAGGTAGTATTTCATTTTTAAAAGCGTGGTCCCATTTTTCAAGAGGAATCCAAACAGAAAGTAAAATCTCATTTTTCAAAAGGATCCTGAACAGAAAGTAAAATCTCATTTTTCAGGAGGGTCCTGAATAGAAAGTAACTCCCATTTTTCAGGAGGGTCCTAAACGAAAAGTAAAATCCCATTTTTCAGGAGGGACTTGAATATAAAGTAAAGTCCTATTCTTCAAGAGGGTCTTGAACATGAAGTAAACTTCCATTTTTCAGGAGGGTCCTGAACATAAAGTAAAATCCTATTTTTCAGGAGGGTCCTGAACTGAAAGTAAATTCCCATTCTTCAGGAGGGTCCTGAACATAAAGTAAAATCCCATTTTTCAGGAGGGTCCTGAACTGAAAGTAAATTTCCATTCTTCAGGAGGGTCCTGAATAGAAAGTAAAATCCTATTTTTCAGGAGGGTTCTGAGTATAAAGTAGAATCCTATTTTTCAGGAGGGTCCTGAACTGAAAGTAAATTCTCATTCTTCAGGAGGGTCCTAAACAGAAAGTAAAATCCCATTTTTCAGGAGGGTCCTAAACAGAAAGTAAAATCCTATTTTCAAAAGGGTCCTAAACATAAAGTAAAATCCCATTTTTCAGGAGGGTCCTGAACTAAAAGTAAATTCCCATTCTTCAGGAGGGTCCTGACCAGAAAGTAAAATCCCATTATTCAGTAGGGTCCTGAGCATAAAGTAGAATCCCATTTTTCAGGAGGGTTCTGAACAGAAAGTAAAATTCCATTTTTCAGGAGGGTCCTGAACATAAAGTAAAGTCTCACAGATGTGCATTTCCAATGGTAGCTGCATTAAGTGAAGCGAATCTGCCCCTATTTCAACAAAGAAAATTTGTCAGTTAAAAACTTAGTGGTAGCTTGCAACACTTGGCTTTCCAGGCATTTGCTCTAGTGTTCATTCCCTTCATTTTGTTTCAGATTGCTGACATTTGCCCCTACTTTGTCATGTCATTGATCCAAACTCAGATCATTAAGAGTGACTCCAAAATAACCACAGTATCTCTGCTTTGTCATGCTTCTTAGATAAATCCTTCAAACCTTGGTATTTTCATAAGTTCCCCAGCTTGTCTGTTGATAGCTTTCTGCATGCCTTCTTCAGCTCACAATTATTTCTCTTTCATATGCTGACTTTGTCTTGCATTGTGCAATTGAAGAAGCTGGTGGCCAGTTTTAAAATTTTTTCTCACTTGTTTTGATATGGACTTGACTCAAAAATAAGAGAAAAATGACAATGACTTTTATTTGGACCACTAACTCAAGAAAACAAAATAAAATAAAGAGAAGAAAGAAAAGACAATGAGTGTCCCCTTTTGAAACAAAGAAATGACAAATTTTCTAAAAATGACAGTCAACTCTAATGATTATGCCATGCATTTTGGATTAAGCTGCCTAATCTTTCCATCCAACCTTTCTACCAATTGTTGTTGAGTTAATGGCCTTGAAACTGAGTTGTTTCCTTAGGCCAATTGCATTCAGACCTCATTCGGCTAGTGACGTTTTGAAGGGTCTTTCCCTCAGCTCACCCTTGTCTTATGGTGTCTGTGAGGGTTTTTATTAATGAGACTCTCTTATTCTCATTTCTCCCAACTCACAATCGTCTCACGGTGCCCGTGAGGGTTTTCACTAATAAGACTCTCTCATTTTTCTCTCTCTCAACTTACTATCGCCTTACGGTGCCCGTGAGGATTTTCACCAATAAGACTCTCTCATTTTTATTTCTCTCTTAATTTCTTGTGCTGAGGAAGACAGGTAGTTCCCAAATACATCATCATATCCCTTGCATGTTTTGCCTTAATATCCCCAAAGATTGATCTGAAGGTCTTTTCTTTGGTTGTAACTTGACTTTTGGATAAGGTTAGAAAGAAAGGATGGCGTGAGGCCCAAACGACACTTGAAGTGGGTTAGGACTTACAACTTTTGAAGTCGACTCAAACAATGAGGATTAACTCATGCCCCAGTTTCTTTTGACTGGGTGATTCTAAATTATTTATTTGGTTGGACCGAGACCTTAGTAGGACAGCCTACGTATCTCACCTCCGAGAGAGGAGAATCAGGTCATGCGTAGTTCTGGCAGCTTTTTCTTTTGCTTGATTCTGATTTCTTTTCTTTTTTTTCACTCTATTTTACTTGACACTTTTTCTTTTCCTTCCTTTTGACACTTTTTTTTTTGGAAACTTTTGACTCTATTCTTTTGGTCGACACTTATCTTTTGAACTTTGTTGACTGTATCTTGATCCCAAAAGAGGGGTATGAAAGAAAATAAAACTAAGGCTCAAATGGGGTACACAAAGGATAACACAATTTATGGATAGCAGAATGAAATGCATTCGTCATACAATCCTTGAAGATGCTAGTACATAGCATGCAATGTGAAAGTACACAATCAATATCACTTATGATATATTTTACAACACTAACTTGCCACGAGCATATGTGTCACCTCTTCTTTTACACTTGTCGAACATACAACTCCATCTTTATTGTACATCCCTCACATTGAATGACTCATGCTTTCGTGGAGTTGATTTTTGTTCTGCTCCTCAGGAGCACACATGCGCTATTTGACCTAATTGAGCTTTGTTTTTCAATTGATGACCAAGTTATTCTTGTGATTCTCAAAATAATTGCTTTAATTTTGAAAGAAGGCTTCAATATGGTTACCAAATGTGTCAACACTCTATAAATTTTTCTCAAATGCTTTTTCTCACCTTAACCCTCTGATTTAATATGTCATGGTTAAATTGGACTTTAAGATTTGGCTGAAAATTCCGCAAGCATGTCATATCACTAGAGTCAACATAAAATGTACTGTATAAAGAAAATAAACAAATAACACATAATTAAAACAAAGAAAAATGGGACACTTCATTTAGTTGAAACAAAAGATAGAAGGGTTTGAACATAAACGACAAAAGGACAAAACAAGATAGATCCCGAACTACAACCCTGAAATAATTCGGACAGTAGAAAATAAAACAAAACAAGCTACCAGACCCCTTCCTAGTAAGGAGAGGGGTGACTTCTCAATTGCTCAGCCTGACATCTTAGCCACTGGTTTGCATATCGTCATGACTAGAGTTTTCCTCACTGTCAATGTTCTGTATCATGATTGATTTATCTTGAATCATCTTTTCAATTTCTCTTTTCAACGTATAACAATCTTCAATACTATGACCCTGAGCCTCAGAATGATACGCACATCGTGCGTTAGGATCAAAATTTCTTGAACGCCGATTAAGGGTGTGCCTAAGGAGAGGAGTGACCATTCCTTCCTGTACCAATCTCTGAAATTAACTGGCATATGACTCTCCAATTGGTGTAAAGCTATCTCTCGACTTCTGCCTCATTTCATTGTTTGTCTTGGATAGAAAATCTGGCTTAGAAGGGTTTTGGTATGTTTGTGGAGTTAGAGGATGACTCTGGGGCGTTGGGGTATGCCATTGTGGGTAAGATGAGGGTTGAACATGTGGTTGTGCATTATACACTGGATATGGATGTGGAGGAACAGAGTATAATGGATTTTGGAAGTGATTATGTAGAGCCTGGGCATAAACTTGAGCTTGAGCCTGAGATCGACGACGACGTGGTCTTCTTGACCTTTCTTGCTGTCCAACTATAATTGCAGATGCATCTTCCTCATTTTTTTTCTCCCCAATACTTCCTGAACCCTTTTGAATTACTTGAGTAGTCGCTTTCAATGTTGCAAAACTCACAATGCCACCAGTCTTAATTCCCTCTTCTATCATCTCCCCCATTTTATGGACCTCAATGAACGACTTGCCTAATGCAGGTAACAAGTGTTGATAATATGTTTCGTCCTGCGCTTGAATAAACACCTCCACTATTTTGCTTTCTTTCATTGGCGGTTTTACTCTAGCAGCTTGTTCGCACCATTTGATCGCATACTCCCTGAAACTCTCAGTATTCTTCTTTGTTATACTAGTTAGGGATTTTTCGTCAGGGATCAACTCCACATTGTATTGAAATTGTTGCACAAATTTGTTAGCTAGGTCATCCCAACTAATCCATTTGTCAATGTCTTGGTCAACAAACCATTTTGAAGCTAGACCTGAAAGACTCTCACCGAAATATGCCATGAGTAATTCTTCCTTCCCTCCAGCGCCCCTTAGCTGGTTGCAATAGCGTCTCAAATGTGCTACAAGATTTCCATGTCCATAATACTTCTCAAACTTCGGAATTTTAAAACTAAGAGGAAGATGTACACCAGGAAACATGCACAGATCTTTATATGAGACACTTTTGTACCCCCCAAGTCCTTGCAAGTTTTTCATGGTCAGTTTCAAACTTCTCAATTCTTTGGCTATTTCCTTTTGTTCTTCTGTCATAACAGGCTTCTTAGTGTTAGGAGGAAATTCAGGCGGTTGAGGGCAATCGTAAGGACCAGTCGACTTAAATGTAGGCTCGAGAGCATAATGATGATCACTAAAAATATTCAATGCAGGCTCTCTTGTAGAGTAAGGAGAAACAACTTGTGGATGAACATCAAAAGTAGGAGGTGGGGGTGGCGCAGCAAAAGCATGAACAACATCTGGAGCTGAGTATGTGGTAGTCTTGGATTGGGGAGTGAGGAAATGAACATTAGAAGTGGTTGGATATTGTTGCCCCGGAGTCGATCCTGATGCATGTTGTGGCATATCAACAAAAATGGGAAATTATGCATGTGACACGGGAGGCAAGTTAGGAAGATATTCCAGATTATCAGTGGGCACTGGAGGATGCAGCAACCCATTAGCCCAAGCTTGATGCATTTCTATTATTTGCCGCCTTAATTTCCGAATCTCTTTATTATCTCCTACATTCTCATTCCCCGAACTCCCTATCTAATTAGTGACAACTAACTCGGTATCCCTGTTGACCATAACTTCATCTGTAACTTGGAGCAATATGGAGGACCAGCTAAAATGTCACAAACCAACCACCTTAAACTAACTCGACAAGAGATAGCAAATGTGTTAGAGTTCAACGATTTTTCAAAACCTCTTTTTTTTTTTTGAAAAAAAATCACCGAACCCTAGAAGGGCGCCTACGTATCTCACCCCAAAAGGGGAGAATCAGGTGTGCGTAGTTCGTGAAGTCTTGCCAAAATGGCCAGTTAAACTCTTTTTTCATTATTTTCCTTGAAACTTTAAGAAGAAAAGAAAATAACAATTTGTTAAAAGAATTGACGAAAATCTTTTTGCATTTTTTACTTTTAAAATACCTATACAAAACAAAATATATGATTACCAAAGAAAAATCTTTTGGGTTTTTCAATTTTGAATTTCATATAAAATGAAACTTGAAACTATTAAAGGAAAATCTTTTTGTAGTTTTCTTTTGAAGATGTATATGAAACACCTACTCTAAATAAAGAGTGAAGAGAATCTTTTTTTGAATTTTTTGGAATAAGATCAACCAAAAATAAAACCTACGGCTATTAAGAATTTTTTTTTGAATTTTAATTTTCAAGACATGTATGAAACACCTACTCTAGATGAAAAGTGAAGAATTTTTTTTTTTTTGGATTTTTTAAATAAGATCCCCGAACCAACAATAGGCTGCCTACATATCTCACTCCCGAAAGAGGAGAATCAGGGGTGCGTAGTTCATCCAAATTGAACAATTAATGATTAAATGACAGGCTAGACCCTAACGTAAGAGATACGACCAAAGACAGACGATGAACCATGTTAATAAAATCTTTTGAGTTTTCATTTTGATACTTCACAGAAAAATGACATCAACAACTATAAAAGAAAAATCTTTTTGGTATTTTCGTTATACGAAATGTAAAAAAGTTCTAACATCTTTTTTTTGCATTTTTCTTTTATAAACATCCTACGAATGAAAAATCTTTTTGAAGTTTTCGAATTGTGAATGCATGCTAAACGAGACAAAGGAAAATCTTTTTGATGTTTTTTGAGAAAATGAGTGCGAAAGGTAAAAAAGTCCTTTTGAATTTTGGAATTGTGAAAAATAAAAGCCATAAAAAAAACTCTAAAAACTACGAAACTCTTTTTTTTTCTTATTTTTTTATTTCATTACCCACAAACTGTACTTCTAACACATGTTTTTCCCAAATCAGTCCGTCAAATGACCACGTTATCCTCAAAGATGCAACATTTAGCACGTAAGGATGCTTTAGAGGTGAGTCTCCTACAAAGGGCCATGTGGGTCCCGCTAGGTCTCAGTATGATGCACATAAGCATGACCTAAAGGCTGACCTACGTTGTGGTTCACTAACAAGGCTGTTCGAGGGACCATATGGTCGATAGTGGCTGCTTTGTTTTTCACCTACTCCATAACACCAACGGCTCCCCCCCTAAAATAAGGGTGACTCAACTAGAGGTCGTGTACAACCCGTGTACTACGGACTTGTTGCAGAAAGAAGGCCTGGGGGTAGACACATGATGCCAGATATAAAAGCGGTAACATATAGGATAAATACTGTACACAAAGAGCACGAAAACGCACAACAGTGATAACAATAGCACAAACAATAATCACAAACAATGTTTATATGCCCATAATGCCAAACAAAGCCGATACGACTCCACAAATAAGCTCGAATTTTGAAAAGATCCCCAGCAGAGTCGCTAAAGCTGTCACACCCTTTTTTTTTAACTCCGAAAAGATTAAGTTTCAAGTTCGAAAGGGTTTTTATTATTAAAGTGACAAAGATGAAAATTTTTTTCGAAAAGGACTTTTAACAATCAAAACTCAGAGTCGCCACTTGACACAATCAGGTGTGCCAAGTCACCTTTGAAAGATCCTTTTCAAAAACGTTTTGACTCTTTAAACTGGTTTGCGAACAGAGATTCCGGCTAATGAATTCTGTTGACCGAAGGGAAGGTGTTAGGCACCCCTCGATCCCGTGGTTCGACCACGGTCGCTTGATGGTGTATATCGGCTAAGTTGACACTGCAGATGTATAAACCACAAAAACACATAAAACAATCAATCAAACACACGAAACAAAATAAATCCAAAATTTAGTGTTCAGTCCAATTATACATTCTAAAATATAAAAAAGCGCGAAAATAAATCCTATTCTAACCTACACTAATCCTGAAATTACGCTCCCGTGCTTTACCCGATGCCTCGAGCCTTCATCACGGACATCCTCCGAATACAAAATACTTCGGGGCATTCCCCGGTGAATAAACACAAATACCTCGAGGCATTCCCTGGCCAAATAGCACATTTGAGTCGAATATGATAAAACAAAACCATTTCAGCACACATCTCAAACGTTCGATCAATCCACAATCTCTAGATTTGCCTACCCGACCTACGTCTTGCCTATCCCTTCTCAACCTGAAACATGGCACTATTGGGCTCAAAAACATCAATGCATCAAAATTAATCAACATTCACTTTTCTCGATTTTTTAATCCAAGCCCCCTAATTTCATTCTCAGTCACACGCTAAATTCATTCTTCGATTAACGATTCAATTTTTCTCTTCAAAATCCAAAACCAACATCAACCATACACACAATAAAGATTCACAATAAAGATTCAAGCATGGCAAGCACACAAAGACATTCATATGCAAAAAATAATCGAGATTCAAGATAAAGATAGAGAACGAGAGAAGAAATGGACCTCAAATTTCACTTTTATGAACGTTATCCTGTTGAAACAAAAGAGAATCCGCGCCGGAAACCTCGATAATGAACCGAACTCCAACCCGATATTTGGAAAATTATAACCCGAACCACTCGCAATAACCCAATTAAAACCAAATTGTATCTTAATTCGCCAGAAAAGCAGTATGAAAACCAGCAAACCTCGAAGAAATACTCCAACTCGACTCAAAGTGAACGATTCCAGCCCCGGATCGAAGACCAATCAACAAAATCCAGTCCTAAATACAATTGACCCAAGAACAGAACCGCAGAACAAAACCCGCGCCCAACTCAATATCAGGCAGAACTAGACTCAACCACGATTCGAGTTGATGTTAGCGAAATCCGACCGCACCATCCTCCTTCCCCGTCGTTTCCCCTTTGTGTGCGTGTGGGGAGAAGTTGTATGAAGAAGAGGAGTAGCAAATAAAAAGAAAAGGAAAACAAACTCCAAAAATGGCGTCCTTCCTCCTTTCTGTTTTGTCTCTGCCTCCCTTTTCGTCACTCTCTCTCTCCGTTTCTCTCTCTATGTTACTCTCTCTGTGTGGAGTGATTCGTGCGTAAGTTATCTGCGTGTGTACGTGCATGAAGCCGTGTTCAAAGATGGAAAAAAAATGGGAGCCTCTGTGTGGGTGTTACTGTGTTGTTATTAGAGTGGAAAGAAAACCTCCCCCAAAATATTCCCTGTGTGCCCCTTTTATTTTTGTTCTTTTTGTGAGTTGGTTAAGAAAAATAAATATAATGTGAGGGGGTAGTGGTGAGGTGGGGTAGGGTAGCTAGGTGTCCGCTTTTAATTGGTGAGGTTGTTAGGATAGGATTCAAACAAAATAAAATTTGTTAAGGGTTGTTATTTTTTGTCATTTTATGGAGGGTATAATCACGTGGGTAAGGGTGTATGATAAAGTGAGGTAAAAATTAATAAAATTGGACTTGAGAGGGACAAAATTAGGTGTCTACAAATATTGATATAAATAGAATCATGAATGAAGTTATTTCAATGACTTATTATATAATTTAGTATATTTAATTTGTTATTTTTATGTAGTTCATGCTTTATGTCTTTATTTGTAATTCTTTAGTTGTTTGCGAAATAATTGATTAAGTTAGTTTTGAATTATAAATGAAATAATTTTATAAATTAATAACGTTAAAGATTGTAAAGTTACTTTCAATTTATGTGTAATTAAGTAGTCATGATAAATCCTAACATATGGACCTAAACATGCATGCAGAATTTAATTTTTTTTAAATGCACACTCATGCTGGAAACAAGTGGAAAAAGAAAGATCTAGTGTTTAGAGTTGAATAAATTTACTGATTTTTGTGTTTGAAAGGCCGTGCTTTGGGTTGATGTTAATTTTTTTAAAAAAATAATTAATTTGTGGAAAATAATTAAAAATTGGCATTAAACAACTAGTGGTTCTGATTTTGGCATATCAGATTGTGTATTTATGGCTTATGTGTATCTTGAATGTTGCTATTTTAATATTTACATGGATTCTTAGTATTTTAGGATGACATTGATTTAATAAATAAATTTTGAGAAATTATAATTATAATAAAATTAATACGGTTAATTTTTGTGAATTTTTTTATTTTATTTTTATTATTATTATTATTATTTTAGTATTCTATTTTATTGTCTCATTATTTAAAAAAAAAGTTTAATAATTGCTTATTAAATTAATTATTTTAAATAAATTTTTTTTTTATGATTTTACAAATCACAAATCAAACTTTTAACACTAGATAAGTTTTAACACGTTTAATAAATATTTGTCTCAATTAAAAATGCGGTTCACGCATTTTCTGAGATATTTTAAAGTAATTCAAGGATGCAATAATGCACTTTGATAATTTCTTATTTTTAAAAAAAAATTAATTGTTTACCGTTTTAATATATAAGAGATATAGAGATATTATAGGTATATTAAAAATGAGCAAATTTAGGCCTTAACATGATTTTTCTAAATAGTTTAAGTTAAGTATAAGTCAATAAAACGACCGTGCTAGAACCACGGGACTCGAGGAGTGCATCACACCTTTCCCTCAGTCAACAGAATTTCTTACCCAGTCTTCTGTTTTCGCAGACCAACAAAGAGTCATTTCCTTTTGATTAGGGATTCAACAAGGTGACTTGGAATACCATAACTCAATTCCAAATGGCGACTCTGAAAATGATAAAAATAATCCCTATTCAATACCGTCATTTTAATTGGAAAAACCCTTCAACTCCGATCCCTTTGACCGAAAAAGGGGTGTGACAATGTGCAATCCCTAATTTTTTTCCCCTATCAATCTTTACACCACGTGCAAAGAAAGACCACCACCAAACACCTCCCTCTCCAAGTCTTAACTTTATAGCTTCAGTGGAATTCACAGCATTGTTGTACTCAGGTGAGCGTTCTGTTGCTGCATTTACTTCGACTACATTTGAAGTTGCACTCCTACCTCTGCACTATATTAATAATACATAAAAATCGAGATACACATATAATATTATACTTTTTGTGAGTTCGAGTAACAAAGACCGGAGTAGTGTAGAATTTGACAGATTCAATTCATGGAAATATTACTGAAGCTCCTGCTGGTTTGCTACAAAATTGTAAAGTTATAAGAGGCGGTAAATTTGGTTATATTAAAAATGGGAGAAGGTTATATTAACTTTGCATTCTTACCAAAGATGGAGTGTGAAAGAGCAGTAACTTTGTGAAAGCCAATTCAATTTCTAAAGCCCCAAGCCAATGTATGGTCATGTATTTAAGCTTGTTGAGCAGTTTGTAGTTTTATGGGCCGTGTTTGCTACTAATAGCTATGTTTAATTTATACATGCATGCTTTGGCTGATCATTCTTGATTGAGCTCGTCATATACTCATGTCAATGTGTTATTTTTGGAATTTGGAGATGCCCATACATGGGGTCTCTTCTCTTTTCACTCAACAAATCACTAGACTTGTTGAAACTAAAAGAAACGCAACATCACATGAACAATTGAGATACTCTCCATCAATGTATTGATGGTGATATTCTGCGTATTTGAGGCATTATTCAAAAGACTTATCAAGGTTGTACTCTTTTAAGCAGAGATTGACTATGTAAATCAGAACTTTCACGGAGATTGTAATCTAAATTCCAAAGAAAACTACATTTAAGTTATATCTATCATTAGTATGAAAATTGTTTACACTATCAAGTTATCTTTATTTGTTAAAGGTGAAAGGGAAAGAAAAAAAATTCAGTTTTTTTTTTTTAACTATTTTCGTTCCAACAACTTTGCACAATTGTCGAATAACTTGTTCAATAACTTTGCGAAGTTGTTCAGCAACTATCAAAGTTGCATTGTTCACAACTGGGCGAAGTTGTTCGATAACTTTGCGAAGTTGTTGAGACAACTAATGCAGTTGTCGAACAACTGTCCCAATTGTTCAAGCGACTTTATTTTTTTAACTTAATAAGATTGTGGAATCCACTTGTCCCCTTTTCTTAATTAAAGACTTGGGAGGGTCTATGGACTCATTTTTCTCCTTATGGTGTATATTCTTGTTGAAATAGTAGATTTTTACTATTGTATCCTCTAAATCAATGGCAAGACTACCCACTCTTAACTCATTTACTTGAAATTCATCTACAAGTGCGAATTTTATGACAAGCTAATAGAAATAATTTTCACCACTTTGTTATTCTGCTATGAATCGTGACTAACTTGGATGCCGCCATTTTCATCTGGTGTTTTGTTTGAGGTCTGATTGAAAGCTTGGGTTTGTGATAGAAAAATAGCCAATTTCTTAGAAATTCATAAACTAGAATTAGTAAATTTGGCAAGTAAATTTGGAATAATCATCCACTATAATTAGAAAATAGTACCTATTTTTGTCATGAGTACATATCCTATATGGTTGCTATGCCACCATAATATTTAACTTTAATTTAAACTGATTCTCCAAAAGCGAAAAGTGTCTGATAATTTGAAACGAGTCAGTATATCATGTATTTAAGAAAAACTAAGTACATTCTTCCGCTAGTTTATATCATCTATATATCCACTAACCAAATGAATTAAACCATTGAAAACAAAGATACAGTGATTGAAATTAAAGGTGTCAATTGGGCCGATTTGACCCGGTCCAAATCGGTCCATTTAAGCGGCCCGATCCTTTTTGACCCGGCCTGGTCAGCCCTCGGGCTGTATGGTACCGGGTATCGGGTTGAGTTAATTTTAAAATTGGGATTAACCGGATGGCCCGGATAAGTTTTTTTTTTTTTTAAAAAAAAATGGGGCTTTTGACCGCTGGGCCAAAGTAGCCGTTGGGCCCAACAGCTATTTGACCGTTCGGACTCAAAAAACGGCTACTTGGCCCTTTGCATTAAAAAAAATAAATATATCATTTAAAATACTTTTTAAAATTAAAAAAAATCCTAGAAATACCCTACACTTTCAAATCATTTTTCACACAATTTTCATTCTCTCAAATCTCATGCTCTCTTAAATCTCAATTCTCAAATATTCTATATATTTCCTAAAGTGCTCAATTTAATTTTTAAATTTTGCGATTACAAAGTACAAGTGGAAGTTTCTAAAGTTGCAACTTTCGGATACTTCCAAATCTCAATTCTCAAATATTCTATATAGTTTGATTCATTGGAACAAGTGTTTACAAGTGAGTCAGGGGTCTATCGGAAACAATCTCTCTACTTCTTTGGAGGTAGTGGTATGGACTGCATACATTCTACCGGCCTCCTCAGACCTCATTTTGTGGGAATACACTGGTTTATTGTTATTGTTGTTGTATATTATGGATAAATTAAGAAATCTCGCCAGTAAAAGTGTAAAAAAAATTGTCCCAGAAGTGGTAGTGGTGGTAAAAAGTAAATTACTGACGGTAGAGGTAGTTCAAATAGTAGATATACCCGTGTGTCACCGGTACTGCTTAGTCAACCTTTTGAGAAAGAAGTAGGTGTAGGTGCTCATGATATGAATTATTTAGAAGCTCAGAAAAATTACGGTATAGAAGGAAAAAATGAAGTAGATGCGGTTGATTTAGATGAAGATGATGAAAATATTGGTGAGACACCCGTAGTAGGAAATACTAACGTTAGATCTGAATCGGTTAATCGCTCTCCCCGTCCTCCCCGCACCCCAAGAGCTCGTAGAACAACTAGTATTGCGTGACAATTTTTTACACGTGTAGGACATACTGAGGTGCAATGTAATATTTGTCAACAAGTATATAAGCATAAAAGTGGAGGCAAGTAAGGGGGTACGGGTATGTTAATGAGACAGATAAATGATAATCACGAAAGAGAGTTATTTATTGCACGAGGTGGTGAGGCTGTTGGTGGGCCAACACAAACTAAAATGGACCCAACAATCGGTCAGGTAATTAAGAATTATAATAAATATAGGAACCGGGAAGAAGTAACAAAAATGGTAGATGTGGGTTGTTTGCCTTTCAGTTTTCCTTCTTCGGATACGTTTATTCATTATAGTCAAGTAATTTATAATCCTATATTTAATGGTATTCCTAGAAGTACTTGTCGGATCGATATTTTTAGACTTCATTCACAATATATTTTTTTATTTATCTTCATTATTAAAAAATATTCAATGTAGAATAGTTCTAACTTCTGATCTTGATCGTGCTGTTAATAAAAATGATTATTTAACTATTACTTGTCACTGGATAGATAGTAATTATGTTATGCAAAAACGTATTCTTACTTTTTGTATGATGAAGATCGTAGACATACTGGAGAATTTATTGCTGATTCGATTAGTAAAGTTGCAGAATCTTATGGTATTGAAAAAAAAGTCTTATGTATTATTTTTTATAATACTTCTAACAACAAGACTGCTATTACAAAGTTAAAAGCTAAGCTCTCTCCGTCGTTACCTGAAATATTTCATGTTAAGCGTGCTTGTCATATATATAATTTAATTGTAAGAGATGATCTTGAATTTTTTGAACTTTATATTGAAAAGTCAGGCTTGCTGTTGACTTTATTCAAGGAAATAATTGAACAAAAAGAATTAGAAATTTTAAAGTTACATGTCAAGAAAATGAACTTAGACCGATATTGATGTCTAGAGAATGTGATACTAGATGGAATGCTACGTGTGATTATTTAAAAACTTGTCATGCTTATAGAGTTCTTATTACACTAATTTTTAACTAACATTGTGGTTCATTTGCTGATTCGATTGAATGTATGTTACATGATTATGATTGGGCTGTAATTGATGATCTTATTAAGTTTTTGAAAAATTTTTATGTAGCTACGGTTGAATTTTTCGGTGTTTATTATCCTACTGTTTGTAATATTTTAGCATATATAGCCGATATTTCTGGTTTGTTCAAAGAATATAAGAATCAAGAAGGTTACAAGGAAGCTGTTGGTGCTATGTTTGTAAAATTTTAAAAATATTTTTTTGTCAATTTTTCCTATTTATTTGATTGGTGCTATACTAAATCCGTGTATGAAATATAATACTATGTGTCACTTTAGTACTCTTATTTATTCTTACTTAGAGATAAATACTAACAATGATTCTGATGATGAAGAGCAAGAACAACCAGATTTGTGGATGGCTATGAGTGATGTGAATATTTACATAGATAAATTATATAACCATTATGCTGATTTACTTGATTTAGCTGTACCGCAAAATATCACTCCAACTGTCGCTCCTCATCCTTTCGAGGAGCCATCATCTTCTAAAATGACGGCATATAATGGTTTTCCTGATTACGTTTATGATTTAAATGTTTGGAACAGTTTTGAGGAAGGAACTTACACAGCAACTTCTCGGAAAGAGCTTAAGTATTATCTTCGAACGTCGATAGAGGATCGTAGACGACGGATCAACGCGTTGGATTGGTGGAAGAATAATGAAACACAATATCCTATTATTTCAAGGTTAACTAGAGATATATTGAATGTTCCAATGTCAACCGTTGTATCGGAGAACACTTTTAGTCAGGGACGACAACAACTTGGAGATAATTGACACTCATTGGGAAGCAATACTATCAATGTTCTAGTTTGCCTTAGAGATAGGATTAGAGCGGAACGAAGAAATGTAGGAATGGAGGTGGAGCCGAAAGACGAACAGAATCTTAAATAAATTATGATTTCAAGAGAGAACTCAGCACAATCAAGTCAAATGCATGGCTTTGCCCCCATTGGCTTTGACTATCCTATGCAAGTTCCTGTTAATGCTAATATGGATGAGTTGGAAAAAATGATGAGAACTTTGCAGATTTTTCATTCATGTACATTATAAATTTTGAATCATTTTGCAATCAATAAAATATAAAATTCATTCACTCCTTACTTTGTAATTTTTTCCATTTAATGATTTAAATTGAATTTCTAGTTTAAGTTAAATACTTAGTTTTAATGTATATATGTATATATATTTTCTATAGACTCTAAAATAGTATATATTTAACGTATACATGTGTATATGTTTAATAAATTAGTATATATATAGTGTTTATATGTTGTATGTATATTTTTTTAAAGTAGTACATATATTGAATGATACGTATATATGTGTATATATTTTCTATAGATTCTAAAGTAATATATATTTAACGTATACATGTGTATGTGTTTTATAAATTAGTATATATATAGTGTTTATATGTTCTATTATATTTTTTAAAGTAATACATATATTGAATGGTATGTGTATATGTGTATATATTTTCTATAGACTCTAAAGTAGTATATATTTAACGTATATGTGTATATGTTTTATAAATTAGTATATAACTATATATATAATGTGTGTATATATTGTAGTATATGTTTTATTTAAGGTAGTACATATATATTGAATGGTATGTATATATGTGTATATATTTTCTATAGACTCAAAAGTAGTATATATTTAACGTATATATGTGTATATGTTTCATAAATTAGTATATAACTATATATATAGTGTGTGTGTGTATATCGTAGTATATGTTTTATTTAAAGTAATACATATATTGAATGGTACGTATATATATGTATATATTTAACGTATACATGTGTATATGTATTATAAATTAGTATATAACTATATATATATATATATATATATATATATAGTGTGTATATATTGTAGTATATATATCGTAGTATATGTTTTATTTAAAGTAGTACATATATATTGAATGATACGTATATATATGTATATATTTTTTATAGATTCTAAAGTAGTATATATTTAACGTATACATGTGTATATGTTTTATAAATTAGTACATATATTATAGTATATATCTTGTAGTATATGTTTTATTTAAAGTAGTATATATATTTAACTAACATATAGTCGTATACACGAATACATGTGTAATTGTGTATATGTTTTTAAAATTCTAATGTAGTATATATTATATATATAGTGTAAATATATTGTTTAACGTATTTAAAATGTATATAGGTGGGTATATATAGTGTATATTGGAGAAAAAAATTAAATTTTTTTTTTGTTTTGACCAGTTTTGACCGAATTTTGGATCGATTTTGGTCGAGTTTAGGCGGGTTGAACCTGGTTAGATGTAGTGGGCCGGTCCCGGGTTGTTTCTTGAAATTTTACTATTGGTCCTGAAATTGGATCGACCCGTTTAACCTAGCCCGAAACTGAATCGGCCCACAAACAATTTAAATGTGACGAGCCGGTTCCGATTGACCCGACCCGGCCCTGTTAACAGGTCTAAATTTGTCGTATGACAAAGCAGCTTAATTAATATTTATAATAAAATTATAAGTTATTGTTTCTGACGGACTGTTCAGAGCTGGATATCCACTAGCTGCGTTAAAATATCTAGTTTATAAACTTTAGTGTTCTCCAGAATTTTCCAAGTAGAAATTAATACGATAGTTTACTTGTCCGAGAAATATAATTAGGTGGTACTACGAATTATATGTAAGCGTATTACGCAACTTGAGCTGAAGTTTTGTCATGCTTTGGTCATCATGTAGTTAATTAGTGGGGTTGGGACAAATCGGAATAGACAAGAATATCTCATCATCTATTTCATCATTTTAATATAAAAGATGGGATAAAATAATCCGATGACCTATTAATATTCATAACCAAATACAAAATGCGAAATAAAATAGCATCACAAAATAACGTAGCACATTTTATCTCGAGATTATTATTCTTATCCCTACTTGGCAGTATATCATGAACTGAACCTATTAGGTCTCTTCGAGCATGCGTTTGTGTTAAGCTTGTCTATGAATTAGGACACATTAAAGCAGAAAGAAGTAGGTATTATCGTAATATAATGTGTAAATTTCCTAAAGACAATTGAGTCATCATGAACACTTATGTTATTGCATTATGTGGTCAGATGAACTTACAAACAGTTTTGGTCATTCACACTTTGTTCAATGGAAAATACAAACTTTTAACTTTAAAATAATAATTTTACAAAAAAAAAAAAAAGGATTGCTAAGGAGCCAATTTAGGGAGATCTAGAGGAGGTGTTTTGAAATTGGAAAGCCAACAAGGAATATAAGTATATGTAACCATATGTGGACAGTACCTTGGGTAAGCAAAAAATGCTACACATTCAGCCATTGATCTCTGAAATGGAAGACCAGGAATACAATTATTCCTCAAATCAAGCACTCCATTTTCTATCAATCTCAAACAAATTGGCCCAAATCCTGTAAAATAGTTATCGGACAGCGATAAATTAACCAAATTCCCCAGGGCACAAATCACATCAGGGACTACACCATACAATTGATTTCCAGCAAAGTTCAAGATTTCGACATTTTCCAAGCAGCCTAATGAGAATGGAAGTGGACCGGTGAGTCTGTTATTGCCAGCATCGAAAACTACTGCTTGGTTCAAGAATCCTAGTTCATAAGGGAGGCAGCCACTCAACAAGTTGTTGAGCAGTAAAATCTCTGTCAAACTCGACAAGATTTTGGAAATACTACGTGGGATAGGACCGAAAAATCTGTTGTTGGCTAAGGTAAGATAAGTAACATGACTTGTCGCGATGTTATCAGGGAGCCTCTGCATGAAATTGTTGTTGTTGATGAAGAGCGCGTCTAGTTGATCTTTAGTGAACAGTTGAGGTGGGACAGATCCAGTGAAAGAATTGAATCTTATATCCAATATATTTAGGCTATTCATGCCCAAAATTGCACTAGGAAATGGCCCGAAAAATTGGTTGTTACTAATATCAAGTTCATAGAGATAAGGAAGATTCGCGATATTTGGAGACAAATTCCCACCAAAATTGTTGGAATTAGCATGAAAAATGGCTATATCTGGAAGCTGATCAAGGAAGCCATCAAGCGTCGAAGCGCTAAGTTGAAACCCATTGAAATCAATAGAAGCAAGAGCAATTGCTGAGTTGTTGTCTGGAGGACTTTCACAGTAAAAACCAGTATAATTACATATATTTGGACCAACCCAAGATTTTGTAACACCTAAAGGATCAGAAGAGATAGTATTCTTGAAGTTTTGGATAATGGGGTATACTATAGCAAGTCTTTGATCTGCCAAAATCAATTGGTTTTGTCCTTTTAGTGGTTGTGCTACTGTAACACTGAAGAAAAGTATAAGAAATTTGATAGTAGTACTGTTCATCATCTCTCAAAAACAAGAAAAAGAAAATAGAGAACAAACCAATAAAGTTCAGTATGCATGGAAAGGAAATTAAGAATACTTATATGCTATAGTCTAGATTAATTACTTTTTGTGTGGATTGGTCACAACAATTAACAAGAGGTAATGGATACATTTTTTAATAAGACAAAAGTGTTATTAATAAATTCATATAGTAACAAGAAAAGGCTCAACTTTATTAACCAACCAATCTTGAGTGTTTTAAAATTTTGAGACCGTGCAAAAAGAAGGGTCACTATTTGGTTGTGGCCACTGGCCAGGGACCAGAGTGCTTTTCATTATAAAAAATAGTAGTACAATAAGGAAGATACCATGTTACCTTTTTGACATTTTTTTGTTATCTCTTGGCCGCCACTATCAGATTTCAATAACAGTAATCAGAGACGGACACATGATTTAAGAAGTACAGAGACGTCATCAAATATTTATGCAATATCGTTTCATGTGATGTTTTACCGTATAAATAGAAATTTAATAGCATAACTCAATGAAGCTCGTTTTATTGACTAGATGTTTTGGTACCACTATGCAGTGGCCTAGACTTGATCTCGGTTGATGCTCAAGGGAATGCCGCCTAAGGGGCATCCAAACCAATTCCAGTAGATATGTTTGAGAGATCCTTCTAAAATCTATGATAGTTTTTCAACGTATACAACTACATACATATACATATGTCAAATCAAAAGCTTTGTCTTTTGCATATATAGACTTCAAATCTTGACTCTATCTCTACTAACGAGTTGACTGGATTGCAACAAATACTGAAATATAATGAACGTGCCACTACATTCATAGTTGTTGTAGTCAACACTAAGCGTCGAGTTGGTATAAAAGATTTATTTGTACTATATAAATGCCGAAGAAAAGGCTCGTATAATTATTGAAGTCTGCTACTGATGGCCAAACCAATAACGAAAAATGTCAAAAAGGGAACATGACATCTTCTTTATTTGCCAGTTTTAATAATGAAAAGCACTCTGGTCCCTAGCAACAACCGAATAATAGCGACCCATTCATTGTTGCTTAACTCAAAATAACACTCGTCATGAGAATCATTAGCGCATCATATATATGGTCACTTTTCTTTCTTTTGGATTAGATGTACTTAGTGATATATGAGAAGATCAATCAAGAAAGTCTGAGGTCGAGAACTTCCTTTTTCATTACATCCAGCAAAAACTTGAAGATTAACATAATCAGAACAAGACAACATTACCAAAACATTTCAAACTTGATATATATATATCTGATTATTTGGTTAAGATCAGATCATTCTTTCTTTACATAAGTGGTGGAAACAGGAGGAAACAAACATTTCCATAGAAAACACCTAATTAAGGTACGCAACAATTGAAAAATGGAAAAGGATAGTTACACAAATAGTCAGCGAGTAATACGGTAAATTACACTCGTAATTAAGGTTTTTTGTTTCACCAAAGTCACTTAACTATGTATAAAAGTTACAAAAACTTTCCTTAAAATCCAACTTACGATGAGTAAAGTTACTGTTTACTTTTCCTAGCCAATATAGATAGATTAAACACAGAGATTGATCAACCAACCCCACTCAAACTACTACTGTGCAGGCTTTACTTGTTTGGAGTCACTTCAACCATAACCCAAAACATGGTTAATGGGCCTTGAGTTCCAAGCACAAATTATCTCCACAACATGGTCATAGATTTTCAAGTAACTGGATAGGCCCAATTGGCAATCTCTTGTATGCATCCCCAAGTAAAGACCAATTACCCAATTGAGATGACAGAATTTGTAGAAATAGCATTTATATGCCACTTTTCAACTATGTTTTTAAAAATAATTATCGTCTTCAATAACAATATCAAGAGTTTCACTGAAAAAATCGAAAACTCCATGACAATATTTATTTTCCAATTACATTAATTTGAAAAATAGCTATTTGTGAATTTTACGCAGTTACGTAGAACGTAAAATATCTTTCTTTCCTCATTTGTGAACGTATGGATGTAATAAAGTCAAAACACCAATAACCATTATTAATTCTTCAAGCATAAACTAGTTTAGCTCACTTGTATGAATGTGTTCTATATATGGGCTAATTTTATTCAAATAGATATATAAAAGCAATTACATCATGGGACAACTTCGACGTGTTGAATTAAGGTAGAACTTAAAGGAGTTTGAATATTGACTAGACCAATTGCAAGACTGTAAGAACCTGTTCTTCAGTCCCCGCAGAAACCTGCAGGGGCATAGATAGCTATGACTGAAGGTCGTCAAAAAATAATATTATATAAATTAAATTAAATTAAATATTAATTTTTTATATGTATATATATATTTATATAATACATACTATAAATCTTGAACTCGAATTTTTGACTTTACCACTGTATCCCAAAAGTAGTCAAAATGAAAGTTACAATGTAGCAAACTACCATACATTCAAATTCATTTTTTGTTTTTTGGTTATCAAAGATAAAAATTGACCCATCGCCAGTCCCGACAATGAAAGAGGACGCCACTACAGCCCAAATTTGACTAATCAACGTACCATACTGTTCTCCTTCTGACTCAAATTTTCAACATTAACTTTCACTTTCACATATTCTTGTTTGGATTAACTTATAATCTAAGAAAAATGAGCTTATGTTATTAAAAAAACAATTATATTTTAAACCTTCCGGTTTCGGATTTGATTTAGTCCATAACACGAGGTCAATTATGAGTGTGATAATAGATTATTTTGATGTAGATTATATGTATTTCGTAAATCTAAGGTGATGGTCGGTGTAAGCTCAACCTGATGAGGTCCCTAATGGGAAAGTTCGTCATTAATTGTAGATGACCCCTCTTTAGCCCTTAGATAAACACACTATCGAGTTATTTCATATTAACATATTATATGCAATATTATATATGTTCAATGAGATACGTGGCTGTACTTACTCTGTAATTACTAATCTAAATATCTTTATGTGTATTCCAGTCCTGATATCATGTTTTATTCCCAATATCATGTTTTATCTTAGTTTAGTATGTTAATATTCTTACAATATATATATAAACTAAAAATTATACTATTGATGTATTTTAACGAATTGTAACACGATTGAACATGTGTGTTCATTTTGAGAAAATCCAACTATCTTTTTTTTAGGTATTTATTTTTTATTCGCCCTCCTTAGCGTTAAACTATAAGTCATTATAGTTTTGTGTGTTATTCGCCCCAGATATAAGTTCTTCTTTTTTCTTTTTTTTTTAAAAAAAAAATGAAAGTTCACCAGATAATAGAGTTAAGTTCAATGTATTGACTTTAAAACCGCAAGCCTACGTGACTCCTATCTTTTACTCCCTCCCTCCCAAATTATCAGTTTCAAATTGAGATGACACATTTGATTAAAAAAATAATTAATAAGATGCCTAATTTATCATAATATCTCTATTAAATGATGTTTACAATTTAATTTGAAGAAAAAGTATTTAATGCAAAGGGTAAAACATGAAGAAAAAAAAATTGTCTTGTCTTGATTAATGAAAAAAGATAAGTAAAATAAAATATTAAATTAAAAAATTTGGAACGAGTAATTTAAGACGGAGGGAGTAATTTCCAACTTACTATGGAGGGAAAAAAAAAAGGAGGGAGAAGGTGGAAGAAACAATAGTACTAAAGTAAATATAAAAATAAAAAGTCATACAAGGATCCAAGAATATTGCATAGGATACCAAAATAAACTACTCCACCATCCAAAGGAGGGTTCTTGTAATTTGACCAAGACAAATAAATAGAAGGAAAAAAGTACGTCGACCAAAAAATGAAGTTATCTATTTGGTTATATAGGGCAGGTTCATTTCTCCACATGTGATCCATCTATTATTCAATCGTCTATTTTTATTTGTTTCTTATATTAAAGTAAATATTTATTTTTATTTATTTAATTTGGAAATTAAAAATTATTTATCATTTTAGTTCGTGATTTACTCTTAAAATAACATAGTAAACTTATGACTCATTTGTTTGCACTTAATGGAGGTCTGAATCTGAATGATTCGGACTTCAGATCATCAAGTATATTTATTTTTTATTAAGATTTTAGCTCTTAATATGTCTGAATAACTCTTAATCTTTCATATCTAGAATCAAATCTTAATAAATCTGAAGAGGTATTCTGGTGTTGGATAATATTCAACGCCACTCTATTCATAATCATCAGTCACCACCTTGCTACCGTCATCATTGTCAACCATCATCCACCTCCACCATCGACAACAAATATCGCTACCAATCACTATTGTTAATCGCTACCACACCTGCTACCTCTATTATTCTAATTATATTTAACGCCACCATCGCCATCAACACCACCACCATCATCAATCATTACCGGTCAATCTCTACTATCGACCAACTCATCTATCACAACTAACACCACTGTTAACTACCACTAATACATCACAACTTCCACACATTCTTCGGCGACCACCACCATTATTACTAGTAACGTCACCTCTACCCTCACTTATTACTATTATCGCTACAATTTATCTCTACTATCAACCATCTCCACCATCACAACTAATAACAATATCTCCAACTAGTACCAACACTTTGTCAACCATTATTCATTCATTTTTTCGCCATCACAATCAACACCTCAAATTACTAACATCAAGCAACGTCACATCACAACCACCATCACTATCAACCGCCACCATCATAACAGTCACTACAATACCAACCATCACAACTATCACTACTAACATTACTAATCACTAACATCAATCATTATCACCGTAACCACCATTATAAATCATCTCCACCATCACTAACAAACATAAATATATTTTTTTCAATCAAATAATAATTTTGTTGTATTAAATTACATATTTTTCTGATATATATTTAGTTTTTTATTTGAATTGTATTTTTTGTTTCATTATATATATAAATAATTTTTTTTTTTGTATATTCAGATGTTGAAAAACAAACAGTCTTAATCATTCATTTTTCAGATCTAAAGATAATATTTTAATCATTCAGATATTCATTTAGATTCAGATGACTAAATCTTAAAAAAAATAAAAAAAATGCACCCTTAGTTATTTCTTCACTTCTTAAAAAATATATTAAGTTAAATATAAACAAATAAAATGAACAAAAAAATACGTACATCTAGAAGCTATCTTTTTTGTTTAATGCTTAAAATTGTCAAAGATCCACTAAACATTTTTATAATGATACAAAATAGGTAGACCATTGAAAAATCAAATGATTCTCTTTTTTAAAAATTATGAGTCTTAACTTACCCACATCTCAATCATTAAACTAGTTCACAGCATATACATCGAATAGTGATTATTTTACCAAATTTTACATTAAAGAAACCTAAGGTCTTTTTGTGTCTATAAAATTAAACTTTTAATTATTATGAGTTTTATCTAATTTCATCAACTAGTTCTCTTCATATTGACTTTGCACATATACATAAATTTGTGCAAGTTGTGACCCACGTACACCACCCAAATCGTTATCTGTCTTTGGGTCAATCCACAAATATTAATTTCCAAAGATTCATCTCGAACCAACATCTTCCCCTCAATTATTATTCTTGGAAAATAATTGATTAGACAAAAATAATTTATAGACAATTAGCTGGACTATACATTTGAATAATGATATAAAACAACACTACCTCAAAAAAGTCCAAACTGATGTAACACCCACCCATTTTCCCATTAAATAAAATATTCTTTTTATATAAAAATATATCTTTAAAGTTTGTCAAACGTCCCACTTACGACACGTTCTTGATTAGACTAATCCCAACTTGATTAAATTCTTTAATCCTATTTCCCATTGACTAACTATTAGGGGTCGTTTAGCTGAAATATGTTACTGGAAATCATTTATCTTGAGAATATAGTTATTCCACTTTCAAGATAAAATAAAGATAACATTATAAGTATAATGTCAAGACAATTAATCTTAAAATAAATTATATTTTTCATTTTATCTCAACCAAACATACCTCATTCTAAAATTAATTATCCCTTATAATTATTTGTTTATTGTTTTTTAGTGGAAGCTGGAATAAGTGGACTTCCTTGCTAGAACCAACCTAACGTGTATAAATAATTAAACGTCAAATCAGCACCCCATTACAAATTAAACAAACAAAAAATAATCTTCCAACAAGATATGTATAGACTATAGTATTAAAATTAAAAAAAGAAAGAAAAAGAAAATACCCACTAAAATGTTGCATGATTCAATTCCCACCAAATCCACAATTTGCTCTCTCTATCTCCTTTTTCAATTTTTTCCACGCAAAATCAAAGGTTTTTCAACGACAAATACACAAAGAGAATAAAAATTAAACAAATGTTTCCTCTAGGCGTTGACCATTAGATGAACGGTGCTGATTTACTCTTCACATTTTCCAAGAAGATCTGAGCCGTTGATGATTTAGGGGAAATTTGATTTTTATCATCATCAAGGATTTAAGATGATTCAAGAACATGAGTTGCTGGTGTTTCTGTAATGGAATGGGAATGATTGTGTTCTCCTTCATATGTAACAATCAACATAGCTGGATCATCTAATGCTCTTTCTACATGTTTACGTGCAGGACATCCTCGTACACTGCTACATTTGTAATATCCCCTGAAAATTTTTCAAGAACCACAAAAATTTAGATTCCAAAACTAATCTCAAATTCAACTTTAAAAAATTAACCTAAATAACCGCTCATCCAACTAATAACTCAACTGACTAGATTAAAAATAGTCAATCGACATATAATTTACTAAAAAGTAAACAGTAAATCTGCCGGATTATTCGCGTAAACTGACCTGGGATGAGGAGAACCCTTGATGGGTTTTTGACCATACTTTCTCCATGAATAATCATCAGGTGGAATATCAGCCATTTTCATGCTAATTGCAGGAACTCTCACTACCCTTTTGACTCTTGATTTCCTGAATAAATTTTTAATTTGTCACAAATCCATTCAAAAGTCAACAAAAATAAATACTTCATCTATCTCGATTACGTATAACAGTTAAAATTCTAAAAGTCAAGCAAGTTCTTATATGATCGAACTTTTTTGGATGTTTTAAGATGTTGAACTGTAATTTATAGTAATACTTTACACTTGACTTTCAAACATAAAGTTTCTATATTAGAGGTATAAATCTGAAAATTTCAAACTATGTCTCACGTAAATTAAAATAAAAAGATCAAATCTTGTGGTTGATTTTTTTACCTTTTCTTAGGGCAGTGGCAACGGCCGGAGGATCCACCGGCGCTGTTACACTTGAGGGCAATATCGTCCATAGAACTACACTTTCTCTTGAATGAAGAAGTCGAAATCGGCGGCCGGCCGGCGGAAGAGACCTGAGAAAGATTCGTAATTTGAAATCCGGAAGACAAAGAGTTCTGTAAACTCTCCGTTTCTCCTGTTAACGACGACATGAAGGAAGTTGCCGGTGACGGAGAAGCAAAATTAATAGTTGTAGATGACGCTGCTTCTTTTCTCTCGATCGATCCATTTTTGATTAGTATTTGTTGATGGTGGTTGTGTGGTAACGGTGGTAATCTTTGTATGGGAGTTGGACAGTAAATTTTTGTAGCACTAGATTGTTGCTTTTCAGATTCCTCCATTTGTTGCTTGTTCTGCTGGGGTTTAGCTGGAACTGGCGGCGGAGGTGGGGGTGGAGGAGGAGAAGTAATTGGACCACGACGAAATCTGGCATGTCCAGTACGATTTTTGTCAAGTAACGAAATGAACTTTTTGAATTTGTTAACAGCAACATCAGCAACAACCTGATAATCATTCGACGATGAATTCTGAAAATTTGTTTGTTGCTGATGATTTTGTTGTTGTTGTTGTTGGGATTGAGAAAGCAACCGGATTAATTTCTCAACGCTTTGAAGGCCGGCAGCAGCAGCTTCTTGCACGGAATTTTCTTCCATTTTTGATGAGAAATTATTGGGTCTATAACCAGTGGACATTAATTCTACAGCCATGTTTTACAACAACATGGAACAAAAGGGCAAAAAGGGAAAGGAAGTTTGTGAGAAGAGTGAAGGGGAGGGGTAGAAGATAATGAAGATGAAGGAATATATAGAGGGAAAGAGAGAGAGAAAATGGAGGACAATTCTTATTCTAATCAATGGGGGGAAGATAGTCAAACTTATGATGCCCTCTTTTTCTCTTTTTCTTTTATCTTTTTCTCTATTTTTATTTTGTAGCTTTCTTCAATGTAAACAACCTTTTTCCTTTTTTTAATTTGGTCATTTAAGATTAGATATTTATAGGTTTTGAATCCAGGCCTCTAATTAATAAGATTTTAAAAAGAATGTTAAAAACTCAAAATTTTTAATGAAGAGATTTTTATAATACCTTAACTCAAATCAAGTTAGTTGATTATTAGATTTTTATTTTATTGATAAAAATTTAGTTCTTTACTTTATAATCTCATCTTAATTTCTCTCTTTCCCTTTTCAACTTTTTTCTTTAAAAAATCTATAATTTATTACTGATTACACCATAATAATCTGGACTGATTTGATAGTTGATTAAAACTATGTAGATATTAACAATATTGATATTAGTTATAACGAAATTCATGTAAGATTTATTATTCATATATTAATTATTCTATCTTTTGTTTTGTAGAATATAATATATAGATACCCCCCTATGTGGCTTTTAAATTTAAAATTAAGCACTATTAATTTTATATATGTATAACTTACATAAAATTTAATTGCATAACCAATTATCAAATCAAATAGTACTTACATAAAATTTAATATTCGCCTAATTCACCTTCAAATTAATTACCACACAACCCACTATTGATTTCAATATAAATGAGTTGATTATTGATACGATATATAAATATGGCATTTAACTTGATCTCAACTAATATTTATGATCTTTCGTGCATGAAGCTGCCTACAATTGAGAGTAGTCAAATGAACATCCTTTATCAAAAAATTATATTGTGTATATAGGTTAAATCTTAATTGTTATGAGTGTATAAAGAAAATTTATACATTATTCGTCAAATTCCTAATTCTGTTAATGTGACTTTCAGGTTTGTATGTGCATAAATAAAAATTTAAATTTATATAAAATCAAATAAACAGACATATATATATATACAACAACAAACCTAGTGTATTCTCATAAAGTGAGATCTGAAAAGAGTAGAATGTACGCAGTTCATGTCGCTACCTTCAAAAAAGTATATATATATATTATGTGACATAATACACAAAAAATATCACATATGATACAAATTAATCATGTAAAATGTCATGTAAAATATATATATATATATATATATATATATTTAATTTAATTTGTACAAATTAAAATATTTATTTATATACAATCAAAATTAAACAACATAAATACAAAGCGAAGTCAAGTTAAAGGGTTAGCAGTATGAGTTGATTAGTCATTAGTTGTTAGGAGAGAAAAAGAGGGCATTGACTAAGAGGTTTTATTTTAGGTTGTTGTGAGGGACCGGTTAACGGGTAAAACGGTGGAAAATGGAAGATGACGAAACGGAAGGTGGGGAATATATAGGGGTAGGGGGCAGGAGGCAGAAAGTCAAAAGGAAGTAATGAGCCGTTAGATGAATGAATGGTATATAGTACTGTATTGAATAAATAGTTTGGGGGGGTTAAAATGAGAGTGAGGTTGGAGCCAGTGAGGTAGAGTTGACTCTTTAACATCTTTTATTGCTAAAGTCTATATGGGGTATACTCTCTACCCAAATTCTTTTTCCTCCTCCTTTATTTACTACCCCACCATTTCATTTAAAAAATATATTTTAAAACAAATTAATTTTATTCTTAAGTACTTCACTTTTTTATTAAGATAATTTAAGTATAACTAAAAAAATAATAGTGAAAAATAATTTATAATTTATGTTCTAAAAAAAAATTCTTTAAGGAGTGTGTCATATTCAATAATTTAAAACGAATAGAGTATTAGTTATATCATGTGTGACAATACTATTTTCACTCATCTTTATTTATTCAATATATTTTTAAAAATTATTGAATTTTAGTTTTTTATTTTATATAATATTATAATTTGACTATTAGAAAAATATACTATATGTACTACAAGTTACAACTTGTATTCATATTAATTTGATGAATATATATTTAAAAGTTAAAAATTCTAATCACGGTTAATTTATTTGATTTTTGAGAAGTGAAATATGAAAATTAAGAATTTAGTATACCCTCTACTTCATTTTGCTTAGTCAATGATAACTTGACACACTACTTTAAAAAATATTAATTAGAATTATATTTTACTAAATTAATTTTATTTAATAATTTTATGAAACTTCAAAGTACAATTTTATGTAATCATTTAATATTAAGAATAGTATTAAAAAAATAATAAAATTCTCTTAATATAGGGGTTGAGTAAAATAAAAAATGAAGTGTGAAAGTAAAGAATTCATCGTCAAGAAGTATATTATTCCTGTGATTTGAATTAAAAATCTCTAGTTAGGTGTGAATGCAAACAAGTTTATAACACAAATTTCACAAGTTTTTACATTTTTTTCCGTAAAATTTATGTTTGGTCAAATAATGTTAACAAATTGAGACAAAGGAAATTAATTTTTATAACATTTACATTTATGTTGTCTTCCAAAAAATTATAATTGATTAAATTCATGGAAAAGGGGTCAAAGATGTCCTTCAAGCTTCAACTACTTTTTCCGTTTTATATTAGTTGGCACACCCATAAAAAAAATATTGATTAGGAGTTTATTTTATCAAATTAACTTTATTAATTATATTTTAAAAATATAAATTTGAGTAAATATACTTTATTTAGTCATTTAATGTTGAAGATAGTATTGAAAAAATATAATAAAAAAAAAATTTCATCAAAAAAATAACTAAATTAAAATAAATATTTTTAGAAAAAAAATTAACTAAAACGAAATGGAGGAGGTGTATAAATGGATTATTTTTGCTTGAATTTGATTCTAAAAATGCCCTTATCATTAGTGGATTGACTCAAACTTACACTTCAACTATGGGTAGATTCAATTTGGCATTTATTTGAATTTTGTCCTAAATATACCCCTTATTTTTAGTAGAATGACTCAAATTTGCCCCTCAAAATTGGAAATAAAATAACTTTACCCTCTTTTGGGATTTTCACTAAATTTTTTCCTTTATCGTTGGTGGATTGATTCAGATTTGTTCCTCAACTATGATTAATAGAACAACTTTTTTTCGTTTTTAAAATTTGTTTATAAGTATATCATAATTATTTAGGGAAAGAAATATTTTTAGTTCTTGTGTTATTTTATTTGATCTTTAATTAAGTAATATGTGTGATTTTAGTCCTTCAAGTAACGGATATTAAATAAAATAACAATCTGTTAAATTACAGAGAGATAAAACATGTATTTATATTTCTAGTGTGGTTATATTCCGTGAATTAATTCTTATAAAATAAATTTTAGTGGGTTATCTTCTGAGAAAAAAGAAGAAGAAATGTTCGCGTTGAAATGGAGGGGGGAGGAATTGGGGAGAATTAAGTCTATTTCTTTCTTTCTTTCTTTAAATCAATCAAAAAAAAAAAAATAGTTATCTTCGAAACTCGTCTCTGAATCGTGTGCAAGTAGAATCATTTTTCTGAGTTAATTCCTCATATATTGTTATTGAACTATTAATAATATCTCGTAAAAGTCATTTTTGTTATTTTTATGACAATAATGTCACCCAACTATTAGTTTATCTCTTATGTTGTCATTCTAGCATTTTAAGCTACTAAACTCACTTAATTAAGTTTAAATTTATGACAAATTCATTAAATTATACCACATAAATACATAACAAAAAATAGGTCTAATATAAAAAGCAATAAAATTCACCAAAATGAAATATATATTTTAAATAAACAAAAATTAGACATATTGAGATTTAAAAAAAAAAAATAAGAAAAATACATGAGATTTATAGAACTATTTTAAAGAAAAGTGGACGCTTACTCCATTTCATATTATTTATAGATTTTTCTCTATACAGTTTCACTTATTGACTTATTGAGTCAGAATTTGAACTTTATGAATTTTGAATTTTATTTTATTTTTAAATTAATGAGTTCTATATTATTAATATGTATACATTTAATAAATTTGTAAAATAGATATACAATTTTAAAATATACATGTTAAATTATCTTAGTTTATATTTTGCTTTTGTTCACTTATTTAAGAATGAGGGAAGTATTAACCTATTTTTTGTTCCATATATTCTATGTCATTTGTCAATTTATAGACTAAAATTTAATTATTATTTATCTTTATATTAATTCTTTTTCAAAGTATAAATATAATAAAGTTTCAAACAAATTCTTATATTGTTATATTTTAGTATTTATTAAAACACTAATAGAATATATTAAAAAATTATAAGGTAAATTAGTAAAATTATCCTTCTTATTTATAATTTTATATGGAACGTGTAGAGAAAAGTAGATAAATAATATGAAGCAGAGAGAGTGACCCCTTAAAAACTAAAAAAAATGGTCTTATAAAATCTCATATTTTTCTAAAAGTTTTTAAAGTTATTTTCATCATGTATAATTTATCTTTATTCAAGATCTATTTTATTTTGGTGGATTTATTGCTTTTATACTAGAATTTGATGGATTTTATTGCTTGTATGCTAAAATCTTTTTTTATTCTGTATTAGGTGGTATAATTTAATGAATACGTCATTAAAATTGAATTTAAAACATTACTTTAGAAAATTAAGTGAGTTTAGTAGCTTAAAATGTTAGGATAACAATATAAGAGATAAACTAATAGTTGGGTGACATTTTTGTCATAAAAAATAAAAAATAACTTTTGTGGGATATTGTCAATAGTTCAATGACAATATGAGGAATTAACTCCATTTTTCTTTACTGCTTTGATTTTTCTTTGTTGTATAAATAACATATTTCTTATTAATATCAACTTTCTCTACGTGAGTGTATTTCAATTTTTTTAAAATGGAACAAGAAAAAAGATTGGAGAAATAAAATGCTTCGATTTCTTGTAAAATTTCAAGTTTATGCAATAAAAGCAAGATGAAATATCTAATATGTCCCCATGCAATTCAATAAATCGTTATATTATTTGTTGTCATTTAATTCAAGGACTACACACTACTTAACTAAAGGTCAAATGAGCTTAACTGAGTATCACAAGGACTAAAATATGAATAATATAATAACACAAGGACTAAACATATGGTTTTTCCAATTATTTATGAATCAACTTAAATTTACCCTCAATTATTTGTGGTTCCTCGTTAATAAGAGATCTCAATCATTACCTTCATTACGAGCAAAGGCGAAGCCATAATTTATTCAGGGGTTCATCCAAAAAAATTTTGACGAAAAATTATATTATTTATGTATGTTTAAGAATTTTTTTCTTTTTATATATATATAGAATAAATATTTAATTTCTTCGATTAATTGGTATGTTTAATTGTAAATTCATCAATAAAAATTCTAACTCGAAACGGGAAAGTCTTTTGGGACCTACTTTGGTGTCTTCTTTACTAGATGCTCTGTCTTCGTCAAACTTGAAATTGAAACCACACAAAATACTCCTAACACTTGGTCACAGCTCACATGGGATTCTTTTTTCTTCTTTCTCTTTTGTATATTTGTATGTATCCTTTGGGAAGGGTGACTTTCGTTTTTTGTACTCTTGTTTGAATTTCCTCTTGTGAATCTTGACGAAACCCATAATAGAATATTAAAATATATTTTAAAAAATGATTGTTGTCCTACACCAAATGAACAATGTAGGACCCCTACCTATTAGACACAATATTCTCAAATCTACTAGGGGATCATTTTACCAAATTGTACAATTGTCAACAAGTGAAAGACATAATTTCTTGTTAGATTTGCGTATAAATTCAATCATTTTAAATGAAGTGTATACCATACCATTTATCTTAATTTATTTAACTGTTTTATTTGACTGATTACAAAGTTTTAAGACATAAAGCGAGATTTTATATCGAAGTTATTTGTATAATTTTTTCAATCTTGTGATTTGAAATTTGTCACGTAAAATTTTGAAAACAAATTAAAAAAGAGAGTAAAGCACCTGATTGGCACGGAAAGGATATTTATTTATTTTAGTTTTAATTAATTATTTTTGTTACTAGTACTACTTTAATTTGTCAAGTTGATCTTTTTGTTGATAAAATAATTGTAGTAGTTCAAACCTAGGAATCATTGGGGGCTTAAGTTGTTTTTAAAAGAAAGAAAAAAAGGGAAGGAAAAAGCAAAAACGAATGATGTAATAATGTAACGTATCTCGAGAGAAGAGAATGAGATTTTAAAACGGAAAAAGAAAAGTTAAAGTTGACAAAGTTGAAGATTTTAGGAGGGGTGTTATTGAAGTAGTTGGGTGGATTGTCAACCTTGATGTTGAAAATAAAATAAAATTTAATTTGAAAATAAAAAATTATTTCAAATTTAAAGCTGTATTTCGATATGAATTTTGCTTGAATAAAAATTCTAAAATAATTTGTAACTTAAAGTTTTTTTTTTTTTTTTTTTTTTTATATATTCGTGGTTTCCGGGTATCGCTTTGCGAACCCGACTAGCTGTACCCACCGCCCCCCGTTGTTTCAAGAAATTGAAATACTTATAAAACATATTTCACATTTATACTTATAAAAATATAATCTTTAATGTTTTTTCTCGATATTTCAACTACTAAGAACCAAATAATTATAAGTAGATATATAATATTATGTGCGGCGAGAAGAATTTTTTCAAACACTCGATCTGGTATTCATTTCAGGATTTCAACCAATTTACATTTTTGAGGTCTATTAAAAAGAGAAGCGCTTCACACGAAATTCTTTCTATTCTCAAAATTCAAACCCAATCTCTAATTTAAAAAAAATATATATTATATATCTCTCATTTCATACTTTTAATGGTGCCAAAAAGGTCCTATAATGCCATTAAGTTTAACCATAATTTCACTCAATTATCACAAAGTTCACCAAATAAAGCAATGAAGCATTGACTTGGAAGCTGGATCCCACTCTCTGTTGTCTTGCTTATTAAGAGTTGAGGTTTTAACTATTATGAGGGCATTGTTTGCACTCCAAAACATTTCTTCAAAGTCAATCTACTTCTTTTTTTCTTTTTCTTTTTCTTTTTTGGTTGAGAAATGCTTTTCTGTCATAGGTTTCTTCTTCACTATCAAAAAAAGTATTTATTTTGACGAAAGCAATACTCTATCTTTTCTCTTAATCTTTGTTTAATGATAAACAATTAAGTACTGGAGTATGTTTTTCTCTTAAACTGGCGGGTTAATTTACACACACTTTCACTATTCATCGGATATATAGTTGTTTCTACTTCCTATGTTATTAAATATGTATCAAAAAATTTATTTCTTACTAAAGTAATTATTTAAGTTAGGCAAAATTGATGACCGTTGAAACTAACTAGGCAAGATTGGATAGCCTCTGAAACTGAAAGACAAAACAAAATTTGAATGACTTTGTTAGTCAATTACTGTGATGATCAATTACTATAAGTTGATGGACTCTACACACAAAAATATTGCTTCTTTAATTTTAGTCCTATTTATGTAACAATATTTCAAGGTTTATTTCTCAAATTCATATTTCTTCTTGATTCTATTTTTTAAACTAAGAAAGTTACTTCCTGAGATAATACTCTCTTCGTTAATAATATATATCTCAAATTATTTGTTAGCTTAAAAAATTAAGATATATAACTAACGGAAAAAGGTTATATATGCCTATGTGCTCTCAAAAAAAAGGTTGTACTTATCTCTCGTCGTATTTTTTTCAAATATTTGCCGTAATTACCGCTCAAATTTGGGCACATAGGTAAAAACTTACACGCACCCAGCAGAGGCGGAGCCAGCCCACTTTAGGGGTACGTCCGAACCCCCTTCGACGGAAAAATATACTATTTGTATACGATTAAAATTATTTTTTATGTGGTTATAGTAGATGTGGAACCCCCTTCGACATAATTTTCTTTGAATATTAAACCTCCTTACTTGAAATCTTGGCTCCGTCTTTGGCACCCGGTGTATACACCAAATTAATGTGTTTTACCATGGTTATATAATTAAATTAAGTAAAATATATGATGATTAATTATGATTAAGTAACATAAACTTTAAATTCAAACACATAGCATATATATATTTGCTTGATTTATACATCAAGTACGTATAAATTTTTTCCACATAAATTTACCCTTGTACCGTTAACTTCTATGTCTCTACTCTTATTATCTTAAGCGTGACACCTATGTAGATATATTATCCCATATTCCCAACTAAAATTACCTACCAATGTAATTCTTCTATTTGACCCAATATATTTACCCGATCCAACTGCCGAATAAAACTATTATGCATATAATATGGAATGAAAGAAGCAACTATTAGTTGAATTAGCACGTGAGAAATCAATCTCATATGAATACAAAATCTAAGAAAAGGAAAAGAACACTTTTGATAGTTTTGGTCCTAAACAAATTATATTTGTGTGGGTATAAATTATTTCATTAAAAATTAAAAATATAATTAAATTAAGCTATTTTTAAATTTAAAAATATGACAATCTTTTTAGGAAAGATTCTATTAGTTGAGTTAGCATATGAGAAATCAATCTGATATTTCATATGAAAACAAAATCTAAGAAAAGGAAAAGAACACTTTCGCAAGTTTTGGTCCTAAACAAATTATATTTGTGTGGGTATAAATTATTTTATTAAAAATTAAAAAAATAATTAAATTAAGCTATTTTTAAATTAAAAAATATGACAATCTTTTTAAGAAAGATTTTATTAGTTGAGTTAGTACATGAGAAATCAATCTGATATTTCATATGAATACAAAATCTAAGAAAAAGAAAAGAACACTTTCGCAAGTTTGGTCCTAAACAAATTATATTTGTGTGGATATAAATTATTTTATTAAAAATTTAATAAATAATTAAATTAAGCTATTTTAAAAGTAAAAAATATGACAATCTTTTTAAGAAAGATTCTATTGGTTGAGTTAGCATATGAGAAATCAATCTGATATTTCATATGAATACAAAATCTAAGAAAAGGAACAGAACACTTTTACAAGTTTTGATCCAAAATAAATTATATTAGTGTGGGTATAAATTAATTCATTAAAAAAATTAAAAAATAATTAAATTAAGCTATTTTTAAATTAAAAAATATGACAATCTTTTGAAGAAAGATTAAAAAGAGAATTTCGACACATAAAAGTGACATGGAGGAAGTAGCAGATGACATTTAAAAATAAAAATAAAAAATCCTATGACACAACACAAGTAGGTGGAGTTTGACAGAGTAAAAAAATGACGACACTTTTAATTTAATTAAAACTATTTGTATCGTAAAAAACAAGGATATTAATTAGCATTTAACCAGACTATGAAGTCATTGACTGAGAATAAATAAATTGACAGTAAATGCTAACTTAAATAGTTAAATGCTTATCTTGTGTATGAAAAGGACCAAAGCAAATGAGTGGTCAAAACACTCTTATATATAGTAATGAATAAGTCGTTTCATTTTGTGGAAACTTCTGCATGGAACTTTAATTTTAAATGAGTCAATCCGCGTAAACTTAAAATATAGTCTATTTTCTAGCACAAATTATATTTGTTTAATGCTTCCTTTTAATTTCTTAGAAAATTATAAAGAAAAATAAACGGATTTTTCAGCAGATCGTGACAAGTGCCAAAAAAATAAAAAACGTGTAGGAGAATTTGCATATTACAGAAGTAAATGTTTTCACATATGGTACGTGTTTGGATCTCTATCTTGTCTTTGAGGTTGAAATAGAGATTGGTTCTATAATAAATATAAATATAAATTGTATAAGATCTAATAAGTTTGGTATTCATATAGAAGCGGATATTGATTTTAGGCTATGCGTTAGAAGCGGATATTGATTTTAGGCTATGCGTTTATCTGAATTTATGTTGAGGTTGAGATCGAGCAAAAATCGATGAAACAATCGAAGGAAAACCATGAGAGAAAACTGAAAGAAGAGAGAGAAAATCTTTTCACCTTTCTAAAAATATCTTTCCAAAGTCTGTTCAAGTAATGGGCTTTAACCTATACATACACGTTGTTATTGGGCTGGGTCAGTCCTATTAATATTGTACATGAATGACGGGCCCAGACTATACAATGCTAATTTGATCACATTATTTACAAGGCATTGATACTAAATGAAAAATTGTATATACAAGTTTGGACTACGTTACTCCAACCCCCCCTTTAAGCTGGAGGGTGTGCACACGCCAAGCTTGCTGAGAATGGCATGATGAGCAGGGCCAGGAAGTGATTTGGTGAAGAAATCAGCTAGCTGAGCAGCAGAAGGAACGAAGTGGAGAGAAATGAGCCCGACATTAAGACATTGACGAACATAATGGCAATCAATCTCAATATGCTTGGTGCGTTCATGAAAAACTGGATTCTGAGCTATGTGAAGAGCTGCCTGATTGTCACAATAAACGAGAACTGGGTGAGAAATGCAAACACCAAGATCAATTAACAAACGTACCATCCATGAAACCTCGGTTACAACTTTGCGCAAAGCGCGATATTCAGCTTCAGCAGAGGACAAAGAAACTGTAGGTTGTTTCTTGCATTTCCAAGAAATAGAGGAGCCACCCAATGTAATAAAGAAACCAGTAACTGATCGACGAGAAAGAGGCCAGGTAGCCCAAACAGAATAAGCCAACAATGAGAAATCAGAGGTTCTATTGAACAGTAGCCCAAGGTCAGGGGCATTAAGCAAATAGCGCAACACATGTAAGCCAGCCAGAAGGTGAGGAACCTGAGGACCCTGAAGGAACTGGCTCAAATGCTGAACAACATAAGAGTAGAAATATGAGAGAAATTATCACAGTGAAATTCAAAAAGTAGATCAGATGTGAACTTTTGCTGAGATATGAGATAACCTTGAGAATGAGAAGTTATCTCAAAACCCAAGAAATAGTAAACCAAACCAAGATCTTTGATCTTGAATTGGTCATCAAAGAAAAGATTCAAATCATCCAACTCAGCTACATCATCCCCAGCAAGGAGAATATCATCAACATAAACGGCTAGTACAATGAGGAAATCCCCAGCAGACTTGGTGAATAAAGAGTAATCATTTATACTGGAGGAATAACCACGTATAGACAAAGCATCTGAGAGTTTAGAGAACCACTGTCGAGAGGCCTGTTTGAGGCCATAGAGTGATTTTCTCAGTCTGCAGACCAGGGGAGCAGAAGTAAGAATGGAAGAAGACAAAGTCAAACCAAGTGGAAGTTTCATATAAACCTCTTCAGCCAAATCACCATATAAGAAAGCGTTGTTAACATCAAGTTGATACACTGTCCAATTTCCTTTAACAGCAATAGAGAGAAGAACCTTAATAGTAGTGAACTTGACCACAGGAAAAAAAGTCTCATTGAAGTCAATACCTTCCTTTTGAGTATCCCCTCGAATAACCAAGAGAGCTTTGTATCGCTCAACAGAACCATCTGATTCGTGTTTAATCTTATATACCCATTTACAAGAAATAAATTTCTTGTGAGGAGGTAAAGAGACAAGATCCCAAGTATGATTGGCCTCAAGGGTCTTGAATTCCTGAAGCATGGCATCTTGCCAAGCAGGATGACAAAAAGCTTGCTGATAAGTCTAAGGTTAATGCATGGAAAGTTCAACAGAAGGGACCTTGGAAACAGAGCTACAGATAAAGTCAGAAGGTAGGAAGGAGTGTGTGATACTCGGGAGGACCTCCTAGTAGGAGTAGGAATAGAACAATCAGACTGAATTGGAGGGACTGAAATAGGAGAGGGGGAAAGAGATTGAGGGGGTACTGAATAAGTGGAAGGAGTTATATCTAAAATAGGTGCAGAAGGGGGACGAGATGTGTGCCTAAATGAGTAAGAAAAAATGTGTTCATGAAAAATGATATCTCTAGAGTAAAAATGAAATGGTCTGAAAGGTTGAGTAGTTTGTATGCCTTCTTCCCACAAAGGTATCCAAGAAACATACATGCTAAAGATCTTGGTTGGAATTTATCTTTCCTAAGGGAGGTAGAATGAGCATAACATAAGCACCCAAAATATCTGAGGTGATTATAGGAAGGGGGGTTCTGATGAAGTTTTTCATATGGAGAAGTATTATTCAGAACTGAGGAGGGAAGTCTGTTAATGAGATAAGTAGCAGTGAGTACACAGTCACCCCAATACTTAACAGGAAGGTTTGATTAAAACAGTAAAGCTCTAGAAGTCTCACAGAGGTGTTTGTGTTTTCTTTCCACAACACTATTTTGTTGTGGTGTATGTGGAATGGTTGTTTGGTGAAGGATGCCATTTTTAGAAAAGAAAGAAGCAGCTTCTAAGATACTACCTAATTCATAAGAATTATCTGACCTAAAAGACTGAACTTGAGTGTTGAAGTGGACTTTGACCATGGCCACAAAAGTTTTAAGAATGGATAAAGCATTTCCTTTGCATGATAGAAGGTGTGTCCATGTAACTCTAGTAAAATCATCAACTAATGTAAGAAAGTATCTAAACCCATTGTATGTCTTAGTGTGGTATGGACCCCAAATGTCTATGTGGACTAATTGAAAGGGCACTGTTGTATGGATAATACTATTAGGGAAAGAGCTTCTATGTTGCCTTGCCTTAGGACAAACATCACAAATGAAATTTTGTTTAAAAGAGAGTTGTGAATGTAAGAAATGAATGCTTTTCATTTTATGATAAGGCATGTGGCACAATCTTTGGTGCCAAAACAAGTCCAATTTATTCTCAGTTTGAGAAGAATTACAAGAAAGAAAAGTACTTTTAGTTGAAGAAACAAGAAAATCATTAAAAGTTGCAGTAGCTGGAACATGGCTGGAAGGATGTGCAGGATAGTCAGCAGCACAGTAGTATAATCTATTTGAAGATCTACCAATTTTCAGTGGCCTCTTCAGAGAAGGGCCCTGTAAATAACAAGTAAAAATGAAAAATACTGCTGAACAATTCAATTGTTTAATGAGTTGGTAAACTGAAAGAAGATTGAATTGAAATGAAGGGACCAAAAGAACATTATGTAAGGTGATATCATGTCTCAAATGTAATGAGCCAGTAGATATCACCTTAACTTTGTATCCATTTGGCAAGGTGATTAGAAAGGGTACAGCTAAAGGTTGTATGTTATGAAGTAAATATTTATGTGGAGTCATGTGGTTTGAAGCTCCTAAGTCTAGAATCCAAGGATTTACTCCTAAATCTGTTGAACCATGCATATGACTCTCAGATTTAAAAAACAGTGCTATTTGACAAACCAGCAAAGTTGGCAAAACCTGATGGTTCACCAGCAGCAGTGTGTCCAGAAATCATGGGAGAAATTTGTGCTTGTTGGAATAGACTCATGAGATGATTGTACTGTTCTTTACTAAAATCATGTGATGATTCCTCTTGAGAAGACAAGATGTTTGAATTGGTGGGGCAATTAATAGGACTTTGGAAATGAGCATCCATCATTTGCACACAAGAAGCAGCTGGTTTCTTGTTCTTTGTGAGCTTGAAGTCAGCTGGAAACCCATGAAGTCTGTAACAGGTCTCAATAGTGTGTCCAGGCTTTTTGCAGTACTTGCAAGATATGAACACAGTTGAATTCTTATTTGGATTAAATGAGACCTTTTGATTGTAGGGCTTGCTATTAGATGAGGGTGAAGACATGGATGCATGGAAAGAGACTGAATCACTGAAAAAGTTGGATAACCCAGGTTGAGTTTCTTTCTGACTCTCATCGTATTGCAGAAGCCCATACACTTTACTGATTGAAGGCAAGGGTGCCCTCATCAAAGTATTACTTCTCACAGTATTATATGTCTCATTGAGACTGCTTAAGAATTGGAACAACTGTTGATCTTAGGTAAACTTGCTTAGTGTTCCACATGTACATTCAGGGCCAACATATGAAACATTAAGCTCATCCCATAGACTCCCTATTTTGGTGAAATAGGCAGATATGCTAGAGGACCCTTGGACTGTGGAATTCATCTCTTTCTGAATGTGTATATATCTAAACCCATTAGACCGTCCAAACCTATCATTTATGTCCTTCTATACCTCTCTAGCACTAGGAAGACACATTACACTGATAGCTATGTCTCTAGCAAGAGAGTTTATGATCTATGCCTTGACCATGTGGTCACACCTTTCCCAAAACTGGAAATAAGGGTTGTTTGACGCAGGCCTGGGGAATTTTCCATTTACCATACCTTATTTGTTCTTAGCAGACAATGAAGTAATCATGCTATTTCTCCATATAGCAAAACCGTTCCCATTAAAAACTATAGGTACAGGTTGAGAGCTAGGGTTCTCAGATGGATGAATGTAATAAGGATGCGACGAGTCCAGAGTAAATTCATCAAAACCACTATTTGTGGTCGAAGGTACTGTGGTACTACTATGCTGAGCATTCGACATAGCAGAGAAGACTATAATGAAGACGATTATACCCAGTATTCAAAAATAAAATGCAGATTCAAAAAAATCGAACAATCACAAGCATAATCCCCAGTCGATTCTACATAAAGGAGTCATATGGAAGGAAATTACCATTCTTCTTCTTAAATCTGAAGAAGATGAGGTCTTGTTCAACAAAAACGTCACTAAGGTAGAATCTTCCTTCACTGAAAATTGAAAAACTCCGTACAAGGGTAATATCAGTCGAAAGAGCTGCCGTGGATCTACCGGTAAACCTGCTTTGATACCATGTTGAAGTTGAGATCGAGCAAAAATTGATGAAACAATTGAAGGAAAACCCTAGTCCATTTGAGAGAAAGCTGAAAGAAGAGAGAGAAAATCTTTTCAACTTTCTGAAAATATCTTTCCAAAATTTGTTCAAGTAATGGGTTTTAACCTATATATACACGTTGTTATTGGGCTGGGTCAGTCCTATTAATATTGAACATAAATGACGGGCCCGGACTATACAATGCTGATTTGATCACATTATTTAAAAGGCATTGATACTAAATGAAAAATTGTATATACAAGTTTGGACTACGTTACTCCAACAATCTAAAGCTTTTGACCCGAAATCTATTTATTTATTAAAATTTCAATAAATATATGATCTTGATCCATAGCTTGAACAATATACTCCCTCCGTCCCATTTTACCCGTCCAAATTTCCTAATATGGTGTCCCATTTTACTTGTCCTTTTTTACTTATCAAGACAAGACAAATTTTTTTTCTTCATATTTTACCCTTTGCATTAATTGCTTTTTCTTTAAATTAAAATGTAAACATCATTTAATAGGGGTACTATGGTAAACTAACCATATTATTTATTATTTTTCTTAATAACTGTGCCATCCCAATTTGGGACGAGTAAAATAGGACGGAGGGAGTAATAAACTTGAAATTTTGTGATAATGATTATTCTAAAAATTACACAAATACACAACTTATATTTTCAATATTACAAAAAATTCCAACTCCCTAAACATATTACAAAAGTTTAATTTATACTGGTTGTTAGGATGGGGATTTGGGCTGGCCTTCTTGTGTTTTGCAAGTCAATGTCAACCAATTTTCTTCTAGCTGTGTCCCAAACTGTGCCAAATTGTCAAAAGCTGGGATCCTAGATATAAAGTTTGGTGTCCTACGTAACTAAAAGCTTTGAATGTTAATAGTAATTTTAGTTATTAAACAACTTAACAAGTCTTTTTTTTTCCTTCCATCTCATGATCTTATCGGGTGGATCAATAGTGTTTCGACTTATTTTTAGAGTGACTCAAACTTTCAATCTATTAGTTGATGCTAAAGATGTCCAATCGCTTGAACTAGCCTCACTTGTGAGCTTAGAGATAAATTGTTGACTTGCACTTTAGTATGCCAAGAAGTGTAAAAATGAACTATTAACGGTTGGTTGTACTAAGTGGGCGTTTTGATCATGAAAATCACAATTTATTGGAGTTGAAATTGAAATTGTGTTTGACCAAGAATATAAATTGGAGTTGTTTTTGAATTTTGTGAGAGAAGTATGGAAAAAGTGAATCACTTTGTCAAATACAATTCCAAGTTATATTTAAAATTCCTATGGCCAAACACCATTTTTGGAATAAAGTGAAAAAAATCCCCAAAAAATGTTAAAAAGAAAAAAAATTATGACCAAACAGGGCCTAAGATTTAACAATTATCTTAATAAATGAACTCACTCCAAACACTGCAAATTTAGTTTTAGTAAATAAAATACAACAAAAGAGACGAGCATGGCCATGCATATATAAAAAAAAAATCCTCTTGGGTTGACTTTAAGCATATCAGAGACATTGATAACACACGTGTGTATATAATTTAAATATCTAAAGTCTAAACCAAAAAATGTGAAGAGAGAAAAATATTTATAAAACAAAGAGGAGACGTGAAAAGCATTACATTGTTCACAATTGCAATGTGAAGTTGACATTCTTAGAGCTATTATATTAAATATTTCTCATAATCAAGCATAATTGTATGTCAGATACCTCTTTGTACATCAATAAGCTAACTAAAAAAGAATGAGGTCATCTTGTTATATTTTAACGATTTAGTCTAATTAATGCTTATTGTTTAGCTTAAGAGACAAAATAATCATTTGAAGACTTTTTGTGCTTATTATCAAAGGGAATCAACTCAATGTCTTTCTAGAACAAATACAATTCTTTTTTCTGGTTTTGAAGGAAACTGCTGAGAAAGAAAGTAGATAGCCAAATTAGCAAAAATAAAAAAAATAGTCCACTTCAAAAATTGTGAGTTCCACGTCCATTTCTTGCAAAATTAACACTAAGACGAAATTAAAAAAAAAAAAAAAAAAAAAAACTAACACTGAAAGTAGCAATATAAAAATGAAAAAAAACATGGATAAATTAAACAAATTCCGTACTTAAGAGACTATATTACCTAATATCCATTACTTTTTAAAAATTTACATAAAATTTCAATTTTCAACTTTTCTTTTGATACATATCAACAAAACTCCACATCCTAGTTTTACTCCATCATTAACTCATTCAAGCTATTATTTTTTTTCAAAGATTTCCTTCCCTAAAATATCTTCCTAATTATCAACAATTAAATCCTCTTCCTTCCTGATTTTTTCTCTTTCATTAATGCTTAAATCATCTTCCTTCCTGATTTTTTCTCCTCCATTAACGCATGCAGTTTTTTTTTTCCTCTCCTAAAATCTCTCCCATATATTATTTTTAAAAATCTATTGATACATATATAAATTTATTTAGTTATTCATACATGTTTATTCTTTTAATGGTGATTCATATGAATGATAAATATGATATCATTATATGGGTATTATGGTAATTCATACGATAGATACATTTTGTATGATTTTAACGGGTGATATTAATGGGTGATACATATTGTATTATGGTGATTCATATGGTAGATATTGTATTATGGTAATTAATATGGTAGATACAATTATTTATTTTAATTATTGGGTGATTCATATGATATTAATGAGTGATATATATGGTATTATGGTGATTCATACGATAGATACAATTATTTATTTCAATTATTGGAAGATTCATATATATGGTATTATGACGGTTCATATGGTAGATACAATTATTTATTTCAATTATTGGGTGATTCATATGTTATTAATGAAAAGGAATGGTGTAATCAGTGTAGGAAACAAAAGTAATAATATTAAAAAAAAAGAGACTAAAAGCATAATTGAAACATAATTAAAATTAAATCTAAAAAAAGCATACTAAAGTAAAAGACGAAATTAAAGACGGGAAAAGAGAAAAAAGACGAAAAAATTATATATCTTTCATAATTAAAGACGAAAAAAGAGAAACATAATTAAAACATCTAAATTAAATCTAAAAAAAGAGAAAAATTAAATATCATTCCTTAAATAAAAGAATACAATGAATAAAAGAGAATATATTATTTTCTTAAATAAATATCTTTGTCATTTTCAAATGTATCAATTTTTTTTACATGTATCACCTTATAATAGATGTATCACCATTTTAAAAAATGGGATAAAATGTAATTAACAAAATAATTAGAATCTTATGTAATATCACTTAAAGATTCAGGGATTTATTTAAGTTACCCAAAAAATAATTACCCGTATTGTGCTAATAGCTGCCTACTCAACCATTTAAATTAAATATAAATGACGAACGTATAATATGTATAATCTGTTTTAAAAAAAAAATAATTAATTTGACCAATTATAAATGTCAACAAGAACAACATATTCATGTAATCCTACCCATGGGGGAGGATGATGTGTATAGAGTCCTATCCCTATCTTGTGAATACTTATGAAATGATTTTCAATAAACCCTCAGTGCAAAAGGCAGGCTTAACAAATAATCAATAATATCAAAAAGGGAAAAGGTGAGAGATCCAAAGTGCCTCGTTCTATTGTGGTTGGCTTGGCCTTTTTAGACTTGTCAGATTGTATATTGATACAGATAGAATCCAATAAACGACAGACCATTTCAAGACTTGAACATATTCCCTTAGAGAATATTTTGGGCCCATATAAATAGCCCAAGTGGAGCTTTCATGGCTCATCTATCCATATTATAGTCCTTAGGCTTTCTTGGTTGGGGACAAGTTCGTCCGTGATAATTAATTACGGGATAATTTATTCTAAAATTAGTTATTTCGAAATTGTTATTTCACTCTCAATAAGTGATTAAAATAAATCTACAATAAGTTATACCGCAAGTTTATCCCAGCCAAATATAGAATAAATAAATTTTAAAATTAATCTCAAAACTAGTTATTTCTTATCTCTTGTTCTCCCTTAATCCTATGCACTTGTTTATAAAAGGACATGGGCTTACCTTTTTTAAAATAATTAGCCCATATTTGAGCCATTAGACATTCATTGTCAGTAGGCATAAACAAATTTCATATAATGGTCATTTCATAATGAGGAAATTATCTCAAATATACTTTTTAGATTGTTAATTACAAGTTATAGCATAACTTTTCATTAATTACTAGACTTAAGAAATAATTACAAGCTATAACAACTTTTGAGAAAAACATATTTTAATTAAATTTTCAAAAATCAATTTTGTAATATTTATTATTTGTATTATTTCCTTATATTTATCATTTAACATTTATCACTATTAATTAAAGATTTTCGATAATTGTGGCAAGTTAAGGAATCGATATTTTTTCTTAATAATTAAATATCAAAGTTTGTTCACAATTTAAGGAATTATATATGGTAAATATATTTTTTAAACTTAAGATCTGATTTTATATTTTTTATTAACTTGAATAATTAACTTAATTATACACTTTTTCATTTTTTTCAGTCTTTAATTACCAATAGAAGTCTTATCTCTTTACCTTTTTTAATTACCAATAGAACTCTTATCTCTTTAATTTCCATTCATTAAATTTCTTCTAAATAGTGATTGTTTTCGATCACTAACTAATAGGAACAAAAATATTTAGTTCTTAATGTAATTATTGATACTTTTCATCTCATTTATCCTTCACTTTTTTTACCCTCTTTCCTTATTAATTAATTGCTCCTCTGATTGAGTAGTTTAGTAGCTTTTGTTGCAAATAGTTCAATTGGACAATTGTTTAGATCAATTTTATATTAAATTAAGAACAAATAGTAAATGCTAACATTTGAATTATTGTTGCTTTTAATTTATTTTCATGCTTAGGTAGTGCTTAATTATTAGTAGTTATTTCATTCTCAAAAAAGTAACTACTTTTAAAAAAATAAATCATTTTTACCGTCAAAAGGCAGTCTTGCCAATTCAATTTTGTCAAATGTTAAGTGATGATAACATGTATATATAGTTCTATTTTGAATTTTAATTAGCCATCGTTTTCCCACGTCCATATAATGCATACCATAATTAACTTCAATATCATTGCTATTGTAGTATATATATAAAGCTGAGATCAAAATACACACCAACACAATTTTAATTTCACATGTATACGTTGAAAAAAAAACTTGTTCTTACACTAATCCAGAACTTCAAACTCGTGTTTGGCTCGTTGCTAAGATCTGAAAGATGGTTAGACAGAGTACATTTCATTGTTTTACCTGTAATGTCCATCTACTCGAGGAAGATGAATGAACAAGAAGACATTCATATTTAAGATACATTAGCCAAACAAGAGTGCCTTTTATTGAGTTTTTTTTTTCGTGTGAGACCTTTAGTAGATGTATTGATTAGTCTGCAAGATTGTTGTACCATCAGTTTATAGGTCGAGGGATGGTTCCAATTAGTGTAATGATGTTAATTGCCAATTAGTGTAATGATGTTAACTAAGTTTTGATGAATACATTTTCCTAGGATAATCCCACTTTTAATACGTTGAAATCAATTTATATACTCATTTCATACTTAAGTAATATTTTTATTTTGAGTTCTCAATGTATTAAATTGATATTAAAATTGATATCGATGAAGTTTCGCATATATCACATTTGTATTGAATGAGTTTTATGAATGTGACAATTGTTGAGAAAAATTATATTTTATGTTACACAACCTTTTTAGTATATGTAATGGATATTATATGAAAAACTATCAACGTAAATGTTGAAAATAAATTAATTGATAGTTGTTTGATATCAAATAATTTTTCGTTGCAATAAAAAAAATAATTAGTATTAATCATGATTGATATTGGTGTTTGCTTTCTGGCAAGATGAAAAACATTATATAAATACAATGTTAAATATCGAAGCTACACTTTGTTCATACCAACAATATTATACAAAAGAGGAATGAGCACCAATAAAAATCAAGATACAATATTCATGTTAAATATTACTAATTGCGGAATCGAAAAATGTATAATTTGATGTAGTTGATATCAAATTTAATACCATCTGATGCAACTTCTTTGTTCATATCAATTTCATTCAACGATGTAAAATACGAAACAAACGTTAAAGTAGCATAACATTATATAAATACTACATAAATACAAAAAATAAACTTTGTTCATACCAACAATCTTAGAAAAACAAACAGTAATATTCGAGCACCAAAAAATCAATTCAAATTATTAACTATATTAGAAAAACAAACAGTAAATAGAAAAAATGATTCAATATCAGTTTTATACCAATTTAATACAGGAAAAAAATCAATATATTTGCAAGTTTGTACGTAATGTTATAGTCCATGAATACAACTTTGTTACTTCTTCACATCATGTACATGCTTACTAGAAAAAAATAAAAAGAAATAAAGACCGGGGATGATAGACATGATCACTAAGTGAGAAAATAACAGATAAATGACCAATCATTCGGCAACAAGTACTAAGAATTCATTGATATGCATGTTGAAATGTGAATTTATCAGAAAAATCTACTTAAATGGTGTACAAGAATTTGATGAACTAAAAATTTGTATGCTTTTTCTGTAAGATAAAAGCTATCCCAGAAAACATAATCAGAATCATCGAAACACAGATGTGCATGACTCTGCAACTTCTATTTTTCCTGTCCCACAACATCCCTTGTCTGCAACCTTGAATCCTTCATAGTCATATATATAAAGATAAGAAACGGAGACTTTGTCGATATTCACATGAAAATGGCTAAGATGAATAGAGTAGATTAAGTAATTGAGGTAGACTGCATAATTAGAGTTACTATAACTTGCCATAATTATCTTTTGAAAATAGCTTTCTCCGTTGTTCATTTTTTTCGTTAGAACATTGTTGCCCAACACAAACAATTGCTCCTTCAGTTTGGTGAATTTGACCGTTCGATTTATCCAAAGTTGTAACATACAATGGATATTTTAAGAAAAAATCAGCAACCGTTTTCTTCTGTTCTAGATACACCTGCACACTTGTGTCATTGTGTATGACCATAGTTGGACATTTATCACTTATTATGTGTCGTATTTCAAGATTATTTGAAGATGTGTCTATCATCAGTTGTGTTGCGATTGCTTCTACTAATCCTCTGTACTTTGTTGTTGCGTCATACATTATTTCATCAATTCCAAAGTCCCTCGGTATTCCTGTTTAAACAATAATTTTAGTTTTCATGCAATTGATAAACGTACAAAATTCAATAATGTAACAATAGATAATTGAAGAAACACAAAAAAATAAATCTTTAAATTCGTTTAGAATGGAAAATATCCATTTTCATAAAAAAATAAAAATTAACAAACCTGACGAATTCTATCTCCCTCCATGGCGTATCATGATTGAATGCAAATTAACATAATTCATATTTGTTATCTAAAAAAATACTTGTTTTTGCTTTTCTTTCAAAATATAATCAACAACACTTTGTTAGAAGATGTTTTTTGTTTACTGGCAGAAATAAATCGTGTACAAAGAGAAAGGTAGTGTATGAAGAACGAAACTCTAATGCAAGCATTAAAATAGGAGGAAAAACAACGGTTAGAGGGATTTGGGCTGGATAAATATCAGTAATTAAAGTTAACTATTTTTAAGGAAGGTAAATTGTATATTAATTGTGTTAAATCTTAATTTTTCTTTTTCATTAATTACTTTTTTTATATTTTCAACAAAACAAAAAAACCTTTTATATATAAATTTTTTAAATGAAAGTTGTTATAACTTGAAAACTTAAAAGTTTTGCTATAACTTGTAATAATTAATCTAATAAGTTTATATAGTTAATTTTTCCTTTCAAAATTTGATCATTTTGGTCCAAGTAGTTCAGATACAGTTCATATATCATATTGATACAATCCATGTACCATACTGATACAGTCCGTAAGAAAAAAAATAGAGCAGCAAATTGATGGGTAAAAATTGTATCATTGTTATGTGGAATATGTATTTTTTAATATGATGTGCATAAAATTTGCATCATCGTTGTAATATATATATATATATATATTGTATAGAATACATATCAGTATAAAATATGTATCAATATTTATAAAGCTGTCAGCAAATGGCTAAAAATGAAATTAAAATTCAATGGTCATTTTCGTGTCAATAATTTCATCCAAAATGTTATTTATGTCCTTTCTTCTTTAGATAACTCCATGAATTTATAGCCATAGTCAGTGGTAGACCCAGAATTTAAGGATAATGAGTGCTTAAAAAATTAAAAAAGTTGAGAAAAATAAAAATGACTTGAGGTTCGAACCTGAGTAAACACTTCCACTGAGGCACCTTATGATCAACCTAAATGTCAGTGCATCCAACCAACTTTTTATTAGAGTGGGTGCTTTTCTATATTTTATACCCATTTTCATATATTTTCTATGTAACTGTACGTATTCCGCGTCGAGTTTAGTGGGTGCAGGAGCACCCCAAATTATAACGTAGGTCCGCCCGTGGCCATGGTAAATGATGTACCAAATGAAGAGTGATATGAATCAGAGATGATGAACAGAGGCTTGCAATTGGACTAGCTGATAGGACCAAATAACATCTTTGGATCTCTTGACTGAGCTTTGGGGCCCAAATGCTCACTATGGGCTAGTTAACTCACTTCTCTTCTATAAACCCTGTGGTTCGTAAAAGTTACAAAAAGCATTCCATGTTTGAAAATTTATTGGAAATTAATCACTTTTATGTAGAAATATTAGGTAGTGTCGTGAATCTTAAACTTAAAAAAAAGTGAAAAAATAAAAATATTATCATGATTTTCTAAATTTGAACTTTAAAAATGTAAAATCTATGATAGCGTCATGGATCTCGTCTAAGATACCATGGAGTTCTGAAATTTTTAAAGTTTGAAATTCACGACAGTGTCATGTTTTTAAAGAATAGCCTTCTTTTTTATTGATTTTGAATCGATGGTATTGTACATGAATGCGAAAATAGCTATTTTAAAACTTTACCGAACACTTTTATCAAACTAGTCTACGCTACGTGCTTTGCACGTGTATTTAGCGTTGGTAAATAGTAAATATATATAAAAAATAAATATTGCCTATAACATAGTATATATTATCACAACTGATTTGACTAATTGAAGAGACTCTAAGTCTCACTTAAAGTGACGTACTACACCAACTCTTCATCAACTCTTCTTCTTTTGCCACCCAAAATCACGAATATTTCACCCTATGTGATAGTGATTGTACCTATAAGTAGTTTTGCATTAATATACTGATTTTAGTCTTTTACTACAAAATTTATGAATTTTGTAATTACTCCCATAAGTGAAGACATAAACTTGCCACAAATGATACTATATGAAATTAACTTATGAAACGTGAGTTTCATGAAAATTCATAGACACTATTTATCTAACAATGATTTAAGTTATCTTTTCTCCCTTTTTTCTTATTATTTTTAAGAAAGTTGGGAACGTATTCATGTTAATAAATAAAATTATATATATGAAAAAAAATGTTAAAACATAGCAATTGACACTAAAGTAGATACTATATTTATTGACATTATATAACACTTATTTTTATCTCAATTTAGACTCCTTGGACTATGATTTTTCTTCAGATGATTGAAATTTATGAATAATTTATTACCAAAGACCAGCACATCTTCTGAGAATTTCTCCTGTCAATCCACTAAATTAAAAAGAAACAGAAAAGAATCTTCTTGCCCCTCTCAATTCTCATTAAAGATGCAAATTGACCTTTCTATGAATCATTGATACGTAGCAGAATGGTTGCTACTATCGATACTTCCACTTGAGCAAAGCCTACTAAAACTCTCTGCAACATTCTCATATATTGATTGTTGAGTCCGACCCACTTCCAATTGGTTCAATAAGAAACAATCCCACAATGCCTAACCTCACAATCAAGAGTTAAAATACTACATCTTACAACAATAATGTATTCAGTGCAATCTCATACATTAATGAGGTCTAGGAAAGGTAAGTGTATACAAACCTTATCCCGACCTAAGTAGATAGACCGTTTTCAATAGACCCTCAGCTAAAGGGAAAAAATGTCCAAAACAGTATAGAGAAAGAAATAACAATAAGGAAAAACATGGCAAAATATGATAGATAACCTGACAAGTCAATGTGAAAAGTAGAACTAAGGTAACTATCTGACTAACCTTATATCCTAATTCATGTTCTCCATAACTTCCTATCTAAGTTCATGTTATAAATAATATAAAGCTGCATCATGTCATGTCTAATTACCTCCCCCAAAATATTATCCTAAGAGCCAAAGATTTTTAAAATTTAAGACTTGCTTCTTCACAAAAACAACATCGAGCCATCAATCGATTTCCATAGATAAACTATCCCAAAATTTTCATTCAATGGAATCAACAATAAAAACACCAAAAACCCTAACCCCCCAACCCGATTTTTTTTTTGTAAAATTTCAGCATCAACTTTAACTCATCCTTGAAGAACAAAGTGTAGCAAAATGAAATCCATTGTTGAAAATTTTCAATATGAATAAGAAATTGATGGCCACCATAATGGATATTACACATACACATAACATGCACATCCTACCCTCGCAGCACATTTTTCTTTTTCTCGACCTGCACAAAAAAAGGTATAGATTTTATGATTGGATTTGTGGGTTTTAAAATTATATATAGAAAGTTTTAGATTATATATGTAGAGCGCAGTAGATTGATTTGTTGGCGAAGGAAACATAGTGTAGTGTTGAATTTCTATAACTTCAAAATAAACTAAAGATATGAAAAGTTTACCTTAAATCACTAACAAATCCCAACATTAATTCTCGAAAAGAGAACGTATTGATATTTTTGATCTCTTAACAACTTGCATTATATTCTTGTTGAATTCCTGCAATACATCAAATGGCAGTGAAGACCTCGCATGCTAATGCTTCTGTCTCATATCATTACCTTATTTGCCTCATGCAAGATTAAACATATTATATGTTACTTGAAATACAAAATTAATCAACATAGGTTGTGGTACAGTGGATGAGGCTGCTCTACCCTTAACCAGAGGTCGAGGGTTCACCCTGGGTATGAAGAAAACTCTGTTGGGAGCGCTGCCACCTTAATGGGTCCTGCAACGCGCGATCCGGATTAGTCGGGGCTCCAATGTGGGCATCGGACACCGGATGGGAAACTCAAAAAAAAAATACAAAATTAAATAAGTGAAAAAAACTAATATTTTTTTATGACTATTGGTTGTAGCTGCTCATGTCAGATTCGACGCCCTACTTAGAGCTCACGAGATAACCTCCCTACACGATGGGAGAGATTCTTCTTTCTCTCGAGTCACATCCTAAAAGTAAACAACGTAATCAAAGGCTTTTAACAACCAAAATAAGGAAAAAGTAAACTAGAAGAGAAGCTCTATAAGTAGGGTTCAGGGAGGGTAATTGTGCACACCAGACCTCTTTGTAAAAAGGAGGAGAGATTGTACGTGTACGTTGTTTTGCAGAGAAATTTTGACGTTTTGAAAGAAGAGTCACCACTTAATTTTGAAAAGGAATTAAGAAACCTTTAGAGAGTTACTTAAAACGATCCAAAATAGAAAAATCGTTTAAGTTAAGAGATTTTGAGTAAGTGGTTCTTATTAACATTTTAGGAAGGTGTTAAGCACCTAAAACGTCCGCTAACTTGCGGTTATCCGGATCATTTGAAAACGTCTTTTGACTAACTTTGAAAAAGTTGATTTTTGAAAGGAAAGCAATTTTAGTGATCTTTTGGTGTTTATGCAAAACCAATTTTTTAGCGATTTACTAAGGATTTAACTAGGTTCGCAAAACACTCAAAACAAACAAACATAAAGGAGGGGAAAGAGTAGGAAGGAAGGGATTTAGGCCGTTGGCCCAAATCAATAAGACCTGTCCTAGTCTAATTGGGCTTTTGACCCATTTCACCTGTCCTAATCTAGTTTTTAAGCCTTTGGCTCGATTCTTCCCCACCTGTATTAAATACAACCTTGGCTTCGCGGCCCAAATGAATGAATAAAACTAAATAACTAAATAAATAAGGACAAACAATAATACATGAATAAATAAATAAGTGAAATGGAAACCAAGATTTTCAAGTCTCTTGGACGCTTCAAATATGGGTTCTTAACCCACCTTTCTTCTTATAATCTCTTCGGATTTACGCCATGGGATCACTTTTGAGCTTAGAACTTTTGGCTTGACTCAATGAGATGGGCCTCACTGGCCCATTAAGGAATGCAAGGGAAAAGAGTCTGTTTGGACTCCAAGGCGGATTCATGCGAAGCAAGAAAAATGAAGAATATTAATACATGACCAACAAAAGAAAAAGGGAAAGAAAAAGTAAGTCAACACGTGATCGAACAAAATAGGAACACTAAAGTAGTTAATACATGATCGACCAAAGCATAAAAGAAATATGAAGAAAATTAATACATGATTAACTTCCACAAGCAAGTTGACATAAATGCTAAATAATTTTAAAACCAATGGGAAATAAAGACATATTGATATCAATGCAAACAACAAATTTGTTCAAGACGGAAAAATTATCAGTAGTTAATACATATTCAGCCAACCAAGGAAAGGAAGATATAGATAAAAATTAATACATGGCTGACTAAAAAGGCAAGCCTATATGAGCAAATGATTGCGAAAGAATACATTTCACATGTCCCTTAAAGAGGATTCGATGACTGGTATGAAAATTTGGCACAAGGAGCAGCCTAGGGGAACCGAGTTGGCATACTCAAGGTTCTCGCTAGAGCTCGACTTTTTCAATATTTTCATTCTTGCTGAATTCAACCCTAATCAAACTAGTAAGACTTTAAGCGCCAAATAAATTAAGTATTTAAGATTTCATTAGTTAGTTAGTTCACCGAATGTAAGACATCTAGTTTAACTGGAAGAAGAAATTATGGCTAAAAGATGAAAAGGAAAACATAGTTACAGTAAAAATCAAGCTATAGTCAGGGATCCAGGGTGCAACAAAATACGAGTAAACAAACCAAAAACGCACAACTAGGAATGTAATTTGTAAGTAATAACAAAGAACATGTGTATCCTAAAATCCTAAAGCCTACCTAGCAGACACCTCTATAATGGGTTCAAAAAGTCAATTTGATCCTTTAAAAGACAATACTAACTGTTTTCACTTCTGTGGATGAAATTAACTATTTGATAAACTTATGTATTGTAAATTAAAATATCTTAGATTTGTGCGGAAATATGTGAGAAATAGTCAATTTTATACTTTGAGGAGAAGAGAAAAAGAGTAATACCAACTTAATAAGAGATGCTGTGACTTAGTACAAAAATATCATATATTTTCATCAAAAATTTAGTAGCTAAATCAGACACTTAAAACAAGAACATTTTCAATTGACTACTCTGTTAATCATCTAGACAACAATGTAAGTGACTAAAATACGTAGAAAACATCCAAAATGATCCGATATCAACAGTATATCAATTGTCTACAAAATTGAACATAAAATAGCTTAAAAAGATGCATACACTTGTCTTCGAACAGAACCACAAATGTAAGGGTATCAGAAACATGAATTCTACCAATATTCACAACAACATACCTCTGCAAATTGATAAATAATAAGTCAAGGTAACTATTTTAATCTTCATCAAATCTAATTGAGCTTAGCCAGTGACCCAATCATATCAAATGTGTAGCAGTGCATTCAAAGCAGCAAAATCAACAAAACACAAAATCGATAGCAGGACAAATACTGTGAATATTCGACCAATAACATATTCAATCATTACACACAAGACGTATGGCTCTCATAGCCTCTACAACAACAGACCCAACACACCATCACGCTTACAACCAAATATTTAACTAAATCTACTAAGAAATGAGATGAAGCAGAAAATGACTGAATTAAAAAAACGAAAATGGGTTTATCTCTCTCGAGACAGCAAGCCGAGAGAACGAATTGGCTATGGAAATCACGACCACCAGAGCGCTCCTTCACCGTCAACTTGAAACTCGAATTTAGTCAATGAACTCTCAAAACAAGAACGGGATTTCCACTAAAGACCTGACTTTTCTTTGAGAAAAAAAATCTTTCTTTCTTTCCTTTCGTTTTTTTCTTTTCAAAACCCTAAAATTTCTAACCCTCCTCCCTCAATCCCTTTTTTTTTCTTCTCCAAATCTTTTTTATTTTGAATCAAAATCGACCAAAACCCGAATTTCGAGCTAAAATTTTTTTGACCCCCTGAACAGTAATCCCACACGGTTCTTATATAGGAGAAGGAGATGAGGGTATTTTAGGGATTTGAAGAAAAAGATATTTTGAAATTTGAAATTCCCCCCTCCCTACAGCCTGTTCTTGTGCTAAGAACCTCCCATTTTTTTTGGATTTCTTGAGATAATGACACCCGATGGACCAATGAAAATGGGGCAAAACGGACCTCCTTCGAGAGCCAATAAAAATCATCCAACCGTGTATGAATTCGTACGCATCATCCCGAGATTCACGGGTTTGGGACGTTGGAAGGAGCCAACTCACCATTTATAGAAGCTTCAAGGTATTTTCTAGTCGTACTATCGCGTGAAATGCATGAAAAATACGACAAACGGGTTGGGGTCGGGTTTTACCATTGGACGCGGGTTGAAGATGGGTTTGGGTTATTGGTTCAAGGTTGATTTGGATGGATTTGGTCATTGTTGTCGCGATTTATTGATAGTTGTTGTCGTGATTTGAAGTTGGTATACGTATTATTGTGGCTGGTGATGTTGTACGCACAGGAGAAGGAGAAAGGTGTTGGGCCGGGTCATTATTTGGGCTATTGGTTGTTGGTTATTAAATTGGCATGGGCTGCTAGGTATATGGTTTTAATTGGGCTTGGGAAATTGTTTGAGTTTTCAATAAAAGGAAGAATTAGATTTGGGCTATTTATTAAATAGCCTATTGATAGGATTTAGTCAACTGTGTTTAAATTTTGACGTAATTGAAGATTAATAATCGGCCACTTGTGTTGCAATTGTAGCCAAATCGACTTCAATTAAATCTAATGTAATAAATTGACCAAATTGAATCAAGATTTGAAACAAATTTAGCAACTAGTTTAATCCCGAGCTTCTTTGATTCGATAAAATCAAGTAAACATTTCTCCAAATAAATCATTTTTGAAGTAGATCATTTTCAAATCAAGATTTTAATTATTGTATTCATTTTCAAAATAATCTTTAATTGAAATCCGATATTACATAGAATGAACATTTAAGTAATCAAATTATATAATATCGCATAATCGAGCACGATAATATATAATTGCTACTCAAAGTGACAAAATCTCATACAAATATACTTTTCAAAAATCTTATTCGGATGAAATAAATATTTCAATTTTATTAAAAATCGAAGAAACTTAGGAATAAATTTAGTCGTGGAGGGCAAAAATTAGGTTTCAACAATTGCCCCCTCCCGTTGGGTAGGGTGGATGCAAGTAATCCTGAGCAAAGGGAGATTGACGATCCTAATTTTTTGTCTGACCACAAATTCGTATCTAAGAGGGGTTTGTTTTCCGCATGAGTTTCATGGAGTTATGGCTGACACTCGGTATTAGGTTTCCTACATATCTCAGGTTACATGAGATTCAGGCCACTTGTAGTTCATAAAGCTTGATTTTAAGCACGATTTTCAAGAAATTCACAAGCTATCTCGATTTTAGAGTTTTTGATAAAATCGAGAAACTGGAGAATAAAGGGATTTGGGGGAAGTTGGAATGCAGTCAAGTTTTATACATAGAGCCCAGCCTACATATCCCTAAGATTTTAAGGAATCAGACTTCTTGTAGTTCGACTCGATCGGTAGACAAGATAGTCTTTTTTTCAGACAATCTTTGGCTCGGAATGAGTGATAAGTTAATCGAGTCGCGGAAAATAGGCTTGTAACCTCTTAACCATGAATGTGGGATCCTTCACATCCATAGGAAATAACTTACTTGGACATAATTTCTAAAACTCTAAGTGTGTTGCCACCCGAATTTGAAAGAAAGAGAAGGTAACCCTTGGCATGAGTTTAGAAATATCCCAAAGGTGAAGCTGAAACCAGAATATCCTGAAATACCCACATGCCTTCTAACAGGGGTATGGTTGGATAGTGGTGGTGATCATTCTTTAGCTCCCGTCCAAAGAGTTTGACGTCCCTCTTTAGACTATGTCCCATCTTGCTGCTAAGAAAGAGTTCCACGTTGTGTTGCGTCCTATTTGAAGTCATCCGCACCTGTGGTTTTGATTTGATATTTTCATCCTCTCGGATCTCTCGATAATGCTTTAAGCAAAAAGTATTAGTGCTAAACATAATTCACGAAAGAGGTATGTGATATTTTACCATATCTCCACATGAGTTGTGGCCTGAAAAACGGAGTCATCTCTTCATGTGCCTGTTTAGAATGAAATAACCGGCAATAATAAACACAACAACCCTCTTGGTTGTTGTATAATTATGATATTTTTCGGTTTGATATGTCTTTAAAGTGGGATGGCCCTTTTGAACACCGATGATATTTTATGCAGAAAGATCTCTACAACCGTGTAATCTTGTGCTGGTGTGACAACCTTTTTGGGCACCTATATCACTTGTTGTATGTGGAATGATGAACTCTCCGGTTATAGATGATGATTGATTTATGAATTTTCCTTAAATTGTCAATCTTTGGATAATCTTGCGCATTATTTGATGTTGGATACGAGGCGACTTACAAATATCATTTGAATTGTTAGATTTTAGGTAATCCTGCACATTATCCGAATTTGGATAAGAGATGGCTTACAGATATTCCTCCAATCGCTAGCTTTCAGGTGTTCCTGCACATCATCTGACTTTGGATACAATATGACTAATAGATAATCCCTCAAATTGTTAGTCTTTGGGTAATCCAGCACATAATCGATCTTGGATATGACGCAGCTTATAGAGAACCCTTAAACGTACCAATTTGATAATCTTGCATATTCTCCGGTAAGTATTTAGTTGCGACTTATGGATAACCTTTAAACTATCGACTTTTGGGCGATCTTGCACACTATCCGATTAGGATGTTATTGTGTCTTACGGATGACCTACAGGCTATCAACTCATAGGTGATCTTCCACACTATCCTGTTTCAAATAATATGACTTATAGATGACCCTCAAATTGTTAAATTCCAGGAAATCTTTTATATCATTCATCCTTAAATAACGACTTAAAGGCGTTCCTTCAAATCGTGTGCTCTCGATATATTTAGATGCTGATTCATGAAAAGATGATGATATCCTCGACGCCAGCATTGTGTCTAGCGTGTCAACGGATATATTGAATGCTGATGATATCCTTGATGCCAGCGTTGTGTCTAGCGTGTCAACAAATATTGAATGAAGATGATATCCTTGACGCCAACATTGTGTCTAGCACGTCAACAGATATTGAATGCCTTCTGGGGTGATGGTATGAGATGGCCTTTATGGCAATGATATGCAATGGTCCTTGCAGCAATGATATGTAATGACCTTTGTAGCAATGATATGTAATGGCCTTTGCGGCAGTGATATGTAATGGCCTTTGTAACAATGATATGCAATGGCCTTTGTGGAAATGATATGCAATGGCCCTTGTGGCAATGATATGTAATGGCCTTTGCGGCAATGATATGTAATGGCTTTTGCGGCAATGATATGTAATGACCTTTGCGGTAATGATATGCAATGACTTTTGCGGCAATGATAAAATAATTTTACTTGGCTTCATTCATCAGTGTCCTGCTTTCTACATGTACCTGTACTCAGGGTAGACGATTAGTAGACACAAAGTCGCTTTTACTAGCGACTATTTTTAGGAAACTTCTAAATACAATATTTGTAAAGAAGACAAAGAGCTTTTGCTTATCGCCTACGATCTCAAGAAATGAAATGGACAAATCAAAAGGTCCTCAATAAATAGGCATCAAACCTATTTTTAGGGATACCCTAAAATACCGTTCTTGGGTATTAATGCTCTATTATGGCTCCCACTTTGCTCGGAGATTTTTGAAAGAGATCCTCATTTTGTATATTGAACCATGCATCCACAGAAAAATGATTAGTTTGAATGAAATTACTCCATGTTGACCTTCTTCGATCCTTGATTTGCTCCTTGCCATCTCTTGGGCATTTCACCATATCGGGACTTCCACCCTGACACCCCATCCCAAATGATGTCTAGGCAAGTACTAAATAAGCGAGTCGTAAGATTTTTGAAAATAGTCTTAAATTTTTGAAAATAATTTCGAAAACCTTTGTAAAACTTTAGAAAATCTCTGCCAGTCATGTCATGTACTAGCTCAATGAACGTCTTCCTCGTGGTTTTGACTATATCTGACGGATGGTTTCCAAAACTCATGGTCATTGTTGGAGGGTTTCTTCAAGTAGTTCTATCATAGCCAAAAATTGAGTCTACCCAGACTTTGTTTCAGTTGGTGGCTTCCAAAGCTTGACTTTAACCTCTGGTGCTAGGGAATTTGGAATATGTTCCGGCATTTGGTGGAAATTTTGAGGTCTTCCTCAAAATTTCTTCCCCCAGTTTAAAGTTGTTTGAGATGATACCAATCCTAGTGGATCTGAAGTCTTTGCTGATCTTCATTTTCTTTGTTGGATATCGATCTTCTCTTGTGAATTTTCGAGATTCCTTCTAAAAAATTCTGCCCCAATTTCTATTTCCTGGGGTTATATAACCGAGCCGTTAGGGCGCCTGCGTATCCCGTTGAAGCAGGAATCAGGTCAAACGTAGTTCAAAACTACGATAGGGATATACAAAAGAAATTAATGGGTTGACCGAAGCCGACATAGGCCACCTACGTATCCCTTTCTCGAGAATTCAGGTCATCACGTAGTTCATACATAAAGAGAAAGGATAAATTATCCTAAGGGGTTGACCAAAGCCGGCATAGGCCGCCTACGTATCCCTTTCTCGGAAATTCAGGTCAAACGTAGTTCGCACATAGAGGAAAGGATTCTAGGCAGTTACATACTAGAAAACATCATTACTACGAACGCGATTACAAGTAAATTAACTAAAGAAACACAAAAACTGGAGCGTCTTTTAAACATAATATCTTTTTACCGCATCAGAATTGATTGGTTTGGTCCACTTTATGCCATCCATTTCAGACAAAATCAGAGCTTCTCCAGATAGTACCTTGCAAACAATGTATGGCCCTTGCCAGTTTGGAGCGAACTTTCCCTTGTACTCCTCTTGGTGAGGGAATATTCGTTTGAGAACCAGTTGCCCTACTTCAAATGTTTGAGCTCTCACCTTCTTTTTAAAGGCACGAACCATCCTGTGTTGATACAGCTGACCATGGCATACAACGACCATTATCTTTTCATCAATCAACATGAGTTATTCATAGCGAGCATGAACCCATTCTTCATTACTTAGTCCGGCTTCTTGGATAATCCTTAGGGAAGGTATTTCAACTTCAGCAGGTATCACCGCTTCATTTCCATAAACCAATAGATATGGGGTTGGCCCGGTGGAGGTTCAAACCATCGTGCGATGCCTTATCAAGGTGTAAGGTAACATATCATGCCATGATCTATCATTTTCGACCATCTTTCTCAAAATCTTCTTAATATTCTTATTGGCAGCTTCCACGGCTCCATTCATTTGAGGACGATTTGCAGTCGAGTTGCGATGCACGATTTTGAACTAATCACAAATTTCATTCATCAAGTGACTGTTCAAGTTGGCCCCATTATCTGTAATGATTGATTCTGGCACTCCGAATCGGCAAATCAGGTTATTCTTGAGGAAATCTACAAACACTTTCTTAGTGACGGCTCTGTATAAAACAACTTCAACCCATTTAGTAAAGTAATCTATGGCAACCAAAATAAACCTATGCCCATTCGATGCCGATGACTCTATCAGTCTAATGAAATCCATGCCCCAACCTACGAAAGGCCAAGGTAAATTCATTGTATGAAGCTCATGTAGAGGCATTCGAATCAAATCTCCATGTATCTGACATTTTGGACATTTCTGCACATACTTTCCATAATCATTTTCCATAGTCATCCAAAAGTAGCCGGTTCTCAGTATCTTTCTGGCAAGGGTAAACCCATTCATGTGGGGCCCATAAACTCCAGCGTGTACCTCTTTTATCAATTTATTGGCTTCCGCAGCATTGACGCATCTTAGGAATCCCAAATCAGGAGTCCTCCTAAAAAGAAATTCCCCACTTGGAAAGTAGTTCTTTGCCAAACGTCGGATTGTCTTCTTTTGGTTGTTACTGGCCTCTTCAGGATATATTCCAGATTTCAAATACCTCTTAATGTCATAGTACCAGGGCTTTCCATCAGGCTCCTCTTCCACATGCACACAATGCGCGGGTTGCTCCTTCAAGCTTATTTCCAAAGGATCAATGTAACTCTGATCTGGGTGCTGAATCATGGAAGATATAGTGGCCAAAGCGTCAGCAAACTCATTTTGTATTCGTCGAATATGTGTAAAATCAACTTCCTTGAATCTTTCACATAATTCTTGCACCAGCTCCACATATGGAGTAATCTTGGGATTTTTTACCGCCCATTCTCCCCGTACCTGGTGAATCAGCAAATCTGAATCCCCGATGACTAACAATTCATGAACACCCATATCAAGTGCCAATTTGAGAGCTAGAATACGAGCCTCATATTCAACCATGTTGGCTCATAAAAAAATAGCCTCCATCCAAGGTAAATCTCTGTAATGTCTTCTCCTACGAACAAGACTTTCTCATCTGGAAAGTAAGTTCGAAGTGGCTCATATTCCTCATCAACCAAATTCTCTGCCAAATGATCTGCTAAGGCTTGGCCCTTGATTGCTTTTTGGGTTACATACACAATTTCAAACTCACTCATAAACATTTGCCACATGGTTAGCTTTCCTGTAGGCATGACCTTCTGAAATATATACTTCAACGGATCCATTCTCAAGATGAGGTATGTTGTGTAGGACGACAGATAATGCCTCAACTTTTGTGCTGCCCAAGTCAAAGTACAACATGTTCTTTCTACAAGAGTGTAACGGGCTTCATATGGTGTGAACTTTTTACTCAAGTAGTAAATGGCTTTCTCTTTCCTACCGGTCTCATCATGTTGCCCAAGGACACATCCGAAAGTATTTTCTGAGACTGACAGGAAAAGCAACAATGGTATTCCTTCTCTTGGCGGCACTAAAATCAGCGGTGCAGACAGGTATTCCTTGATGCGGTCAAAAGCTCTCTGACATTCTTCTGTCCACTCATTCAATGCATTTTTCTTCAACATCTTGAGAATTGGCTCGTATATGATTGTCGATTAAGCGATGAATCTTCTAATATAATTCATAACTTTCTTTTTGGTCCTTGGCGGTGGCAAGTCTTGAATTGTCTTGACTTTGGATAGGTCTAGCTCGATGCCTCTTCTGCTGACTATGAACCCCAACAACTTCCCTGATGGAACACTAAAAGCACACTTAGCAGGATTTAACTTCAAACTGTACTTTCTTAATCTGTTGAAAAATTTCTCCAGTTGAGTCAGATGATTTGAACTCTCGCGGGATTTGATAATTATATCATCCACGTACACCTCAATCTCTTTATAGATCATATCATGGAAAATCATCGTTATAGCCCTCATATATGTTGCACCCGCGTTCTTGAGACCAAACGGTATTACCCTGTAATGATAAACACCCCAGGGCGTAATAAAAGCTATTTTTTCTGCATCTTCCTCATCCATCAATATTTGATGATACCCGGTGAAACAATCAACGAATGACTTCATTTCATGCTTTGCATAGTTATCAATAAGGATGTGGATGTTGGGCAACAAAAAATTATCTTTAGGACTGGCACTATTCAAGTCTCTATAGTCAACATAAATTTGAATCTTGTCGTCCTTCTTCGGTACAGGGACGATGTTAGCCAACCACGTTGGATATTTTGTGACCTTCACAACCTTAGACTAGATTTATTTTGTCACTTCTTCCTTGATCTTTAGACTTAAATCTGGCTTGAGTTTCTGCATTTTTTGCTTGACTGGATCAAACTCTGAATTTATCGGCAACTTATGCGAGCCTGCAACAGGTGAATGATCTCTCTCTTTTGTGCTTCCGCCAGGTCGACACTGACACTTGTTTCCTTGATTTCATCGTGATCTCCCAGGTTGACTGTTTCAGTTTCCTCCAGGTTGGGTTTTCCCCGTTTCTCAAACTCCTCCATATCTTCAACTAATTCTTCCTCATCACCATCCTTCTAATCATCATCGTTCCCTTTATTTTGTTTGTTTACACTTTGACATGACATGACATTGGCAGATTTTAAGTTGCTGTTACTGTAAGGGACAAACAAACCAAGTTAGATGATAACCAAATAACAAAACATATGATTAGGAGTGTTTTAGAAATAATAGAATTTTCTAAATAAATGAAGGCGTTTTCATTAAAATTTGAGAGATAATTATAAAACCATGACTCATGACTTATGTAAATACAAGTCCATGTCTTTTTAAAAGCAGTAAAATATGAAAAGAAAGTTTTGAGATACAAAAGGTGGATTGAGGGGCCTCCTCCGGATCATCACCGATTTTAAAAACTATTAGTAATTGCCCTTTCATCTACCACGAAACGCGACGGGTTATGAGTGGAGTAGAGGTCCAGTTTTACAAGGCCTCCCTTGGCGCAATCTGTTTCACTCCACTGGAATTTGGAAAATCATCTGGTACAACATTGCATCCCTCGAACAAATCTCCTATCCCATCCCCAAGACCATCATCACCTGATACCTCTGGTATAGGAAATGACTAGAACAGGAGTGGCAAGGGCCTAAACAGACTCTTCTCTGACTCATCCTCAACCCTATCCTTCTTGGTCGGCTGATATCCTAACCCATACTTAGAGCCATTCTCTGGGATCGCAATAGGCTCGATAATACCTTGTAGATCCTTACCCAAACCTCGACCAGGTTCAAACCGATTTCTTAACATCACCATCACAATCATTTTGTAGACATAAGGCATTGGCACTTTGGATAATGAATCCTCATCCACAACATTTACGATTTCCACTGATAGAAACTACTACCTTTTACATCTTCAATCATCGGCACATAACCATTGGGATGATCTGCTCGACTTCCCTCTCCTTGGATGACTACTTCATGATCCTCCCAAATGAACTTCAATAATTGATGAAGGGGTGACGATACTGCCTTTGCACCATGTATCTATGGTCTTCCCAAGAGCAAGTTGTAGTTAGGATGGATATTCATAACATGAAACTTAGTTTTGAACTTAGCAGGTCCCATTTGGATGTACAAATTAATTTCTCCTATGGTATCTCTCTGCCCTCCATCAAATGCTCTCACATTTACGTGGCTTTCACGAATTTTCCCCAGATCATAGCCCATTTGAACCAACATAGAGAGGGGGAAAATATTCACACCAAATTTGTCATCTATTTATGCTTGATTAATCGCATAATCTCGGCAAATGATAGTGATATGCAGGGGTTTATTGTGCATCGCTCCTTCAAATAGCAACTCTTCATCACTGAATGATATGCGATGATTCCCTATAATGTTTCCTATTATCGTAGCCAGGTTCTCAACACTTGTCCCTGCGGGAACATATGTTTCATCCAAGACCTTCGATAAAGTTTGTCGGTAGTATTGCAAACTCAGTAATAGTGCCAAGACAGATATTTGAGCTGGTGTCTTCTATAAATGTTTGATAATTGAATAATATTTGGGTTGCATATGCCTCCAAAATTCTTCAGCCTCTCCTTCAGTGATTGGCCTTTTCTATGAATCCCTTTTGTTGGTTAATTCCTCAGGGATGTAGCTGGCTCATTTCTGACACCAAAACTTCTCCAATTCCTGAACCTTTGAAGTTGACCGCCTCATAAAAACTTCAGAATAGGATAATGCTGGCTTAGTACAAAAATATCATATGTTTTCATCAGAAATTTAGTAGCTAAATCAGACACTTAAAACAAAAACATTTTCAATCAACTACTCTGTTAATCATCTAGATAACAATGTAAGTGACTAAAATACGTAGAAAACATCCAAAATGATCCGATATCGGCAGTATATCAATTGTCTACAAAATCAAACATAAAATAGCTTTAAAATATGCATACACTTGTCTTCGAACAAAACCAAAAATGTAAGGGTATCAGAAACATGAATTCTACCAATATTCACAACAACATACCTCTGCAAATTGATTAATAATAAGTCAAGGTAACTATTTTAATCTTCATCAAATCTGTCACACCCCTTTTTTCTACCGCGTCCGACCCCCGCTAGGGAGTTGGTTTTGGAGAAAATGGGTCTTTCCAATTATGGGGACGTTTTGAAAAGGGATTATTTTATTTACAGAGTCGCCACTTGGAATTGAGTTTGGGTGTTCCAAGTCACCTTATTGAATCCCTATTCAAAAAGAAAATGACTCTTTAATTTGTTATCTTTCGATTTGCAAACTAGAAATCCGGATAAGGAATTCTGTTGACCGAGGGGAAGGTGTTAGGCACCCCTCGAGTCCCGTGGTTCTAGCACGGTCGCTTTAATGACTTACGTCCGACTTAAATTAAACTCCCTCTTTTTTTTTTTAGGATTTATAATATTCGTTAACCTAAAAGTTGTTTGCCTCCCGCTTTTAATTTATTTCGAAATTATTTGTTATATTGACGTGCGGCTTACCGATAGCAGTACTTTTCGGCCTCACCACAATGTTTGGCACGTTTCTCGCGCCTTTATGGCATTTATGAGTCGTCCCTATTTTCTAATCTAAATAAGCACCTAATGGGTTTAAAACCTTCCCAACCCAATTCAATCGGCTTTAAACGGTAGGTTAATTTATTATAACGAATGATCGGTAGCAGGGCTTTCCAACTTCATCGTTAACTTTCACTTGTAAATTAAAACTTAATTTATTTAGAGGTTAAGAATTTAATCCATTTTTATGAATTCACTCCCTTACAATGAATTTTTTTCCTCCTGTCTTTTCACACGATGGGTCTTGAATAAATCCCGCAACCCATTCTATTTTATCTCATGTCAAAAACTAATTTGTGATTTTAATATAATCTAGAAAAAAAGCTTTCCAACAAAAAAAAACCTAATAGGAGTATAAAACAAATTGAAAAGCATGGTTCCATATCAACTAAAAGAAAATAGACATGTGACGAAACCCTTAATCATCCATGTTGAGTAAATTAACGTTGCATGAAACAGTGATCGAAGCAACTTTATTATTATTATTATTATATTTATTTTTTTTCTACGAAACAAAAAAACTCTTACATTTGCTTAACGTCAATCAACTATAAAACGAAATCCGAATTCATAATAAACTTACAAGAAAAATAAATAAATAAAATAAAGCAACATTGTATGAACAAGCTTATGCACTATTACACTCTTTTATTATTCAACCAACTTATAAACACAAATAATAACTGCTAATTCCAACCTCCAAAGCAAAATCATACTCATTATTGTTAAGAATGATGTGTGTAGAAAACTTTATCATACACAGTTTTATTTTTAGCATATATATTTAATAACATAACAAAATCTAACTAAATTTAATTATACAATTTTATTTTACAATATTATTATTTACTTTTAACTTTCAACACCAACTAATTTAGAGATAATAGATAAATATGACTTTTAGTATGAATAAAGTACCCAAAGGGGGAAAAATAATTATCAACAAAAAGGAAAGTTTACTTAATAGGGTACAAAAATTAAAACAAAATAAAGATTGTAATTTCAAAGATAGAACTTCAGAAGTTCATACGATCTAAAACACATTAGTAGCGGGGCACACTCACCGTTAAAATAAAAAAAAAACCACTAAAATAGAAAAATAAAAATTCTAATAGAACGATGAAAAAGGATTTCGCATAAAATAATTAATTTTACATCTTTAAACACTAAAACTTTAAAAATGATCTCACTTAAAATTTAAAAATCAATTTAATTGACATTATTTTGAGACCAACAAACAAATTACAAATAAAAGACATAGAACATGAACTACATAAAATAATAAATTAAGCATACTAAATAATATAAGCCGTTGAAATAACTTTATTCATGCTTTGATTCGTAAGAAAATTTATATAAAAAGAACATAATACAAGGTTGAATAAGAACCTGTGTGACGAATTAAACTAAGCGAGAAAGCTTTTACGCCGAACCAAAAACTCAAACGGGAAACCTGAAACTCAACTTATAGCCTCTTTTCCTCTCCTTCGATTCACACCCCTTTTTTCTTTCTTTTCTGTTTTTTTTGCTATTTTCAATCTTTTGTTGTTTCTTTTGTTGTCCGTGTGTGTGTGTTTAAAAATGTATATTGTAGTCTTAGTGCATGTGTGCATGTAGTATATTATATATAGGTAGTATGTGTGCATGTGTGCATGTAGTGTATTAGTGCATGTGTCGTGTGTGTGTGTGTGGGAGAGTGGGAGAGGCCAATTAGGAGTGGGGAATTGTGGGTGGTTTGGGTAGTTTAGGTTTTTTTTTTTTTTTATTTATTATTATTTTTATTTTTATTATTATTATTATTATTAATAAGATAAAAATACTTAAAAACTAATAAAGTATAACATAAGCTAATAACTAGTCTTGGGAATATGACACCATTCTTTATTAAAATTGAAAGAAGAAACAATTTTTTTTTTCTAAAAATAAATAAATAAATAAATAAAAACTAAAAATGAAACTTATTTAAAATGTGACTCTATTTTTGTAGTTTTCGAAATTTTTAAAACAAACTTTGTTAAACTAAGATAAAATTGAATATCTAACTTAGACCTAAAAATAAAAATACATATATATATTAAACACTAAAAATGACGTAAAACATTAGGTTTTGGTCAAAAATTAGGTGTTTACAAAATCTAATTGAGCTTAGCCAGTGATCCAATCATATCAAATGTGTAGCAGTGCATTCAAAGCAGCAAAATCAACAAAACACAAAATCGATAGCAGGACAAATACTGTGAATATTCGACCAATAACATAATCAATCATTACACACAAGACCTATGGCTCTTCATAGCCTCTACAACAATAGACCCAGCACACCATCATGCTTATAACCAAATATTTAACTAAATCTACTGAGAAATGAGATGAAGCAGAAAATGACTGAATTAAAAGAACGAAAGTGGGTTTATCTCTTTCGAGACAGCAAGCCGAGACGACGAACTGGCTATGGAAATCACGACCACCAGAGCACTCCTTCACCGTCAACTTGAAACTCGAATTTAGTCAATGAACTCTCAAAACAAGAACGGGATTTCCACTAAAGACCTGACTTTTCTTTGAGAAAAAAAATCTTTCTTTCTTTCCTTGTGTTTTTTTATTTCCAAAACCTTAAAATTTCTAACCCTCCTCCTTCGATCCCCCTTTTTTTCTTCTCCAAATCTTTTTATTTTGAATCAAAATCGACCAAAACTCGAATTTTGAACTAAAATTTTTTCGACCCCCTAAACAGTAATCCCACACGGTTCTTATATAGGGGAAGGAGATGGGGGTATTTTAGGGATTTGAAGAAAAGGATATTTTGAAATTTGAAATTCGCCCCTCCCTACAGCCTGTTCTTGTGCTAAGAACCACCTATCTTTTTTGGATTTCTTGAGAAAATGGCACCCGATGGACCAATGAAAATGGGGCAAAATGGACCTCCTTCGAGAGCCAATCAAAATCATCCAATCGTGTACGAATTCGTACGCATTATCCCAAGATTCGCAGGTTTGGGGCATTGGAAGGAGCCAACTCACCATTTATAGAAGCTTCAAGGTATTTTCTAGTCGTACTATCGCGTGAAATGCATGAAAAATACGACAAACGGGTTGGGGTCGGGTTTTACCATTGGACACGGGTTGAAGATGGGTTTGGGTTATTGGTGCAAGGTTGATTTGGATGGATTTGGTCGTTATTGTCGTGATTTATTGAAAGTTGTTGTCGTGGTTTGAAGTTGGTATACGTATTATTGTGGCTGGTGATGTTGTACGCACAGGAGAAGGAGAAAGGTGTTGGGCCGGGTCATTATTTGGGCTATTGGTTGTTGGTTATTAAATTGGCATGGGCTGCTAGGTATAGGGTTTTAATTGGGCTTGGGAAATTGTTTGAGTTTTCAATAAAAGGAAGAATTAGATTTGGGCTATTTATTAAATAGCCTATTGATAGGATTTAGTCAACTGTGTTTAAATTTTGACCTAATTGAAGATTAATAATCGGCCACTTGTGTTGCAATTGTAGCCAAATCGACTTCAGTTAAATCTAATGTAATAAATTGACCAAATTGAATCAAGATTTGAAACAAATTTAGCAACTAGTTTAATCCCGAGCTTCTTTGATTCGATAAAATCAAGTAAACATTTCTCCAAATAAATCATTTTTGAAGTAGATCATTTTCAAATCAAGATTTTAATTATTGTATTCATTTTCAAAATATTCTTTAATTAAAATCCGATATTCCATAGAATGAACATTTAAGTAATCAAATTATATAATATCGCATAATTGAACACGATAATATATAATTGCTACTCAAAGTGACAAAATCTCATACAAATATACTTTTCAAAAATCTTATTCGGATGAAATAAATATTTCAATTTTATTAAAAATCGAAGAAACTTAGGACTAAATTTAGTCGTGGAGGACAAAAATTAGGTGTCAACATACGTGTACGACCTTACCTCTTATTTTCCTCACTTTTCTCTCTGTTTAGTGTAGGTGTAATTTTTTTTTTTCTCTTTAGATTTTCACTTTGTGCAGTAATGGAACCAGTAGATGTTGGTGATGAAGTAAACTTATGGAAAGACAAGTCTACATTAATGTTGTCTTTTGTTCCATTGCTTGCAATAATCTATATCTTAAGAGAAATTATTTTCTATGTGAAAATAGCAACATATAAATGTTCGGACGATTTTGTAGAGCTGATATTTGCATTAGAAATTTCTGTAAACATATACAATTATTAAGGTCTGAACCCGCAGGATTTAGGGGTCGTGGGTGCTCATAACAGATAATAACAAAAACAACAGATAGTAATGGATCAGAAACTACAATAAAATAATATGATTAAACCTAACATTTTCACAAAATTCCTCAAAGCCCAACTGAACATTCATTAACCATCCTATAAACCACAATAAAACAATATAAATTTAGGGGTCATGGGTGCTCATAACAGATAACGACAAAAACAACATATAGTAATGGATCAGAAACAACAATAAAATAATATGATTAAACCTAACTTTTTCACAAAATTTCTCAATGACTTACCCAACATTCATCAACCATCCTGTAAATCGCATTAAAATAATAAGATAATTGAGATATCAAATTGTAGTTAGCCTTCACCATAGCAAGGACCGGTGATTCTTACATCGTCAAAAACTGCATGTCTAAATCGTTAAAAACTGTATGTCCTACGTACCAAAAACCAAGACTTGATAAAAGTGAATAAAGGAAGGAGATAAACCTCAGTGAAAATCGTGTTGCAAAGCGTAGGTATTTTTGGTTTAGAGTTGTTGCGTTGCTTTCTTTGCAAACTGATGGTATTTTTGGTTTAGAGTTGCTGCATTGCTTTCATTTTTGCCTAATTTATAATTTAGAAGTAGGGTAATTAGATTTATAAAGGTATTAGGACTTTCAATAGAAGTAGGGCATTAGGTTTCATAAAAGGAGAAAAGACAATTTTGTTTAAAAGGGAGACTTTTAATATAAGGTAAAAAGAGCAAACGTCATTTATAAGGCCTTCACACTTTTAATATAACTAGTTTAATATACGTGCTTTTCACGTGTGTCAAATAATTTAAAAGTTTATTTCTATTACATATTATAAGTATTACAAGAGGAAAGTGACCAAAGTAATAAAAAAAATTATTGAAGAAAGAAATCAACTTAGGTAAAAATAAACTCCATGTAAGGTGAGAAATCAGCTTTTTCTTAATTATAAGTAAGCCTATCAAACGGGCAGGGTTGACTCGGCCCAACCTAGCTCGAATCGTCCCGTTTAGCCCATGGGCTGTAGGGTACCGGATCCCGAGCCGGTTTATATTTTTGATTGGGCCGGTTAACCGGCCCGGATTCTTTTTTCTTAAAGTCTTTGGTCTGTTGGGCCCAAACTAGCCGTTGGCCCAACGGCTATATAGCCGTTTTTGGGTCCAAACGGCTAGTTGGCATTTATTATTCAAAAATAAAAATTACTTTTGAAATTATTTTTTAACCCCAAAGTAGTTTGTCTTAAGTATTATCTTCAGTCGCCGCTAGAGGATCGCAGAAGACGGATCAACGGTTGGATTGGTGGAGGAGTAATGAAACACAATATCCTATGCTTTCAAGATTAGCTAGAGATATCTTGAATGTTTCAATATCAACCGTTGCATCGGAGAGCGCTTTTAGTCAAGAACGACAGCAACTTGGAGACAACCGACTTTCATTGGGAAGCAATGCAATGAATGCTCTCGTTTGCCTCAGATATTGGATTAGAGCCAAACGAAGAAATCAAGTAATGGAAGCGGAGCCGAACGATGAACAGAGACTTGAAGAAATTATGACTTCACAGGAGAACTCAGCAGAATCAAGTCCAATGCATGATTTTGCCCCCGTTGACTTTGACTATCCTATGCAAGTTCCCGTTAATATTAACATGAATGAGTTGGAGAAAATTATGCAAAATTTGTAGATTTTTCATTCATGTAACTTATAAATTTTGAATTATTTTGCAATAAAAAAAATTCAACATTCATTCATTCCTTAGTCCTTACATTGTAATTTTTTCCATTTAATGATTTAAATTGAATTTCTAGTTTAAATTTAAAATTTTGTTATTATTAATTTACTATTAAGTATTATACTATTATTAATTTATTATATTAAGTAGCAAATGTTTTATTTAAAATAGTGTATATATGTGTAAATATTTACTAAAATAGTAAATATTTAACGTATACATGTGTATATATTTTATAAATTAGTGTATAACTATATATATAGTGAGTGTATATATTGTAGTATATATATAATAGTATATTTTGTTTAAAGTAGTAATTATATATTGAATGGTACATATATATGTGTATATATCTTCTATAGACGTATATATTTAACGTATACATGTGTATATGTTTTATAAATTAGTGTATAACTATATATATAGTGTGTGTGTGTATATTGTAGTATATATATATTGTAGTATATTTTCTTTAAAGTAGTATGTATATATTGAATGTTACATATATATGTGTATATATCTTCTATAGACGTATATATTTAACGTATACATGTGTATATGATTTATAAATTAGTGTATAACTATATATATAGTGTGTGTATATATTGTAGTACATATATATTGTAGTATATTTTCTTTAAAGTAGTACGTATATATTGAATGGTACATATATATGTGTATATATCTTCTATTGACGTATATATTTAACGTATAAATGTGTATATGTTTTATAAATTAGTGTATAACTATATAATATAGTGTGTGTGTGTGTGTGTATTGTAGTGTATATATATTGTAGTTTATTTTATTTAAAGCAGTACGTATATGTTGAATGGTACGTATATATGTGTATATATATTCTATTGGCGTATATATTTAATGTATACATGTGTATATATTTTATAAATTAGTGTATGTGTGTATATTGTAGTATATATATATATATATATATATATATATATATATTGTATTTTATTTTATTTAAAGTAGTACGTATATATTGAATGGTACGTATATATGTGTATATATCTTTTATTGATGTATATATTTTATAAATTAGTGTATAACTATATATATAGTGTGTGTATATATTGTAGTATATATATATTGTAGTATATTTTCTTTAAAGTAGTACTTATATATTGAATGGTACGTATATATGTGCATATAGATTCTATTGACGTATATATTTAACGTATATATAGTGTGTGTATATATTGTAGTATATATATATTGTAGTATATTTTCTTTAAAGTAGTACGTATATATTGAATGGTACGTATATATGTGTATATAGATTCTATTGACGTATATATTTAACGTATACGTGTGTATATGTTTTATAAATTATTATGTATATCATTATATTGTAGTATATATCTTGTAGTATATGTTTTATTTAGAGTAATATATATATTTAACTAACGTATAGTCGTATACACGATTACATGTGTAATTGTGTATATGTGTATATATTTTTTAAATTCTAATGTAGTATATACTATATATATATATATATATATATATATATATATATATTGTATATATATTGTTTACCGTATTTAAAATGTATATAGGTGGGTATATATAGCGTATATTGGATGGTACATATGTATATGTATATATCTTCTATTGACGTATATATTTAACGTATACATATGTATATGTTTTATAAATTAGTGTATAACTATATATATAATGTGTGTATATATTGTAGTATATATATATTGTAGTATATTTTCTCTAAAGTAGTATGCATATATTGAATGGTACATATATATGTGTATATATATCTTCCATTGATGTATATATTTAACGTATACATGTGTATATGTTTTATAAATTATTATATATATCATTATATTGTTGTATATATCTACTACAATATAATGATATATATAATAATTTAACTAATGTATAGTCATATACACGATTACAAGTGTAATTGTGTATATGTGTATATATTTTTAAAATTCTAATGTAGTACTCCCTCTGTCACAACCCTTTTTTTTTACCAAAATGATATAATTTAGGTTTCAAAAGGATTTTTATTATCAAAGAGACAAAAGATGAAAATTTATTTCGAAAAGGATCTTTTATATTCAAAACTCAGAGTCACCACTTGGCATAAATTGGGTGTACCAAGTCACCCTTGGATATCCTTTTTCAAAACGGTTTTGACTCTTTAAAACTGATCCATGAACAGAGACTCTGACTAAGGAATTTTGTTGACCGAGGAGAAGGTGTTAGGCACCCCCCCAACCCGTGGTTCGACCACGGTCGCTTGGTGGAGCATATCGACTAATTTGACACTACGAATGTACAAACCACACAAAGCACGCAAAACAATCAATCAAGCAAAACAAAGCAAAACAAAACAATCCAAAATTTAGTGTTCAGTTCAATTATACAGTCCCGAAATAAAATTAAAAAATACAAAAATATAAACCTACTCTATTCTAGGACATTTCCCGAATAAATCAATACAAATCCCTCGAGGCATTCACCGGCCAAATGAATACAATATATCCCAATGCATAAATCAAAATCACTCCACAAATGTTTCATGATTCAACAATCACAGATCCTAAACTTTGCCTACCCAACCTACCTTTTGCCTACCCAACTCGACCTATCATGGCACTATCACGATCGATGGCGTCAATGAATCAAAACAACAATAAATCAAAATTAATCCTAATTCACTTTAGCAATTTTTCAATTCGTGCCCCAAATACTTTTAAACACGCTTAAACCAATTCAACATACAATCCACTGATCAAGTTTTCATATCCAAATCCAACATCACTCCACACATCACGAAGATTCAAACATGTCAAACACATAAATTATTCATAATTATGTAGAAACTAAAAGTAGAGAAGATAGAATTGAACCTCAATGCCGCTTTTAAAAATCGATGTATTATTCCAATTAATCTGGTAGAATCCGCGTCCAAAATCCTCAAGTCGAACCTCAATAGCGGACCAACACCAACTCGATCAAATCCCCCCAAAAAAATAAGCGAATCCAAAAACAGCCCTTTCGAGTCAAAATCCAAAACCGAATAAAATCTCACCAACGAAACATAAATTTCTGACTGATGGTGTTGTTTCGCAGTCACAACTGACGGTGGGCGTTTTTCGGCGTTTGGCTGAGTTTTTCGGTGAACGACTAATTGCCGAAACAGTAGTATTCGACCTCTCTCTTGCTCAAGAGACTGTTTTGGTTTCTCACTTTCTCGCTCAAACTATACAGATTTCTATCGATCTCTCTCCTATCTCTGATTTCTTCTCTCTCAATTAATTCCCTCCCTCCCCATTTATGGTGTGTGTGTTTAGTGAGAGAATCGAAGAGATGGGTATATGCTGTATTCCCCCAAGAAGAAGAAAAGGGAGCAAGAAATGGAGGTCCTCCTTTTGTGCGTAATTCTCTCTCTACGCTCTCTCTCAACCTCTAAGCATTTGTGTGTGTATTGTCCATGGTGGATGGGTGTGTGAGGTCGTGTTAATGGAGAGTATGTGTTTTTTCATCCCATTGTGACTGGCCGATGGGGGTGAGTATTTTAGGGAGTATATTATGAATGAAATTGAGGTCCTCTTTTTTCTTTGTGGACAAGAAATGTGAGGAAGGGGGGAGGGGGGTCACATGGTTAGGTAGGGTAGGAGGGTATTGGGGAGGTGATGTGTCCTCTTTTAATTGGATAGGCTGTTGGGATGTTTAAAAGAAGATAAAATTTGTTAGGATTTGCTAAATAGGATAAAGATAAAAATAAATAAAATAATGAGGTGGTTATTTATTTTATTTTTTTTGTGAAAAAATTACCACGTGGATAGGATACGTGGTAAGACGGGGTAAACGGTAAAATTAAGTTGTGAAGGGATGAAATTACGTGTCTACATCATGCTCCCTTTGAATGTAAACACGAAGTGTTTTCATACAAAGAAGTAGATAACGAGACAGAATTTTATCCCGATCATTATTCGAAGGAGGAAATAGAAGGAAGGAGGACAACTGAATCTTGACTTAGGACATCCTAACTACCCCAGTTATGGGGGAATCAAGTGACCAGTATCTCAAAAGATTGAAAGGAGACGGACTATACCGAGTTGGAGAGTCGAGTGAGGTCCCATCAAGGTTCCGATCCGCGGCTCTGTTATTACATCAGAATGAAAATTACAAGTTAGAACATAAATGAAATTACAAAATCCTATCTATGCAGCTTCTTTTGGACTCTTGACTTGAGTTTCCTCATCCTATTCTTCAGGCGGACTCCTGACCTGCAATTTCTTCAACTTGTTGCTTGGCTTTCAATTCCTTCACCCTGTTCTTCAGGCGGGCTCCTGACTTGCAATTTTTAATCATCTTCTAATTTCATCACCCTGTTCTTTAGGTGGTTCCTGAAACAAAAATCAAAACTAGAACGAAAATTATCCCAGACAAAGATTAAGATAAAGAAAGATTTCGTTTATTGAAAGTAAAGTCCCATTTTTTAGGAGGGTCCTGAACATAAAATAAAATCTTATTTTTCAGGAGGGTCCAAAACATAAAGTAAAATCTCATTTTTCAAGAGGGTCCTAAACAGAAAATAAAATCTCACTCTTCAGAAAGGTCCTGAACAGAAAGTAAAATCTCATTTTTCAAGAGGGTCCTGGACAAAAAGTATATTCCCATTTTTCAGGAGGGTCCTGAACAGAAAGTAAAATCCCATTCTCAGGAGGGTCCTGAACAGAAAGTAAAATTTCATTTTTCAGGAGGGTCCTGAACATAAAGTAAATTCCCATTTTCCAGGAGGGTCCTGAACATAAAGTAAATTTCCATTTTCCAGGAGAGTCCTGGACAGAAAGTAAAATCCCATTTTTCAGGAGGGTCCTGGACAGAAAGTAAAATCCCATTTTTCAGGAAGGTCCTGAACAGAAAGTAAAATCTCATTTTCCAGGAGGGTCCTGAATAGAAAGTAAAATCCCATTTTCCAGGAGGGTCCTGAACATAAAGTAAATTCTCATTTTTCAGGAGGGTCCTAAACATAAAGTAAATTCTCATTTTCCAGGTGGGTCCTAGACGGAAAGTAAAATTCCATTTTTCGGGAGGGTCTTGAACATAAAGTAAAATCCCATTTTTCAGAAGGGTCCTGGACAGAAAGTAAAATCCCATTTTTCAGGAGGGTCCTGATCATAAAGTAAAATTCCATTTTTCAAGAGTGTGCTGAACAGAAAGTAAAATCTCATTTTCCAGGAGGGTCCTGAACATAAAGAACATTCCCATTTTCCAGGAGGGTCCTGAACATATAGTAAATTCTCATTTTTCAGGAGAGTCCTGATCATAAAGTAAATTCACATTTTCCAAAGGGGTCCTGAACAGGAAGTAAATTCTCATTTTTCAGAAGGGTCCTGAACATAAAGTAAATTTTCATTTCAGGAGGGTCGTGAACATAAAGTAAATTCCCACGGATTTGCATTTCCAATGGTAGCTGAATTAAGTGAAGCGAATTTGCCCCTATTTTAAAAAGAAAATTTTTTAGTTAAAAACTTAGTGGTGGCTTGCAGCACTTGGCTGTCCCGACACCTGCTCCAGTGTTCTTTCCCTTCCTTTTGTTTCAGATTGCTTGCACTTGGCCCTACTTTGTCGTGTCATTGACTCAAATTATTAAGAGTGACTCTGAAATAAACACAGTATTTCTGCTTTGTCATGTTTCTCAGATAAACTCTTTAAACCTTGGTATTTTCATGAGTTTCCAAGCTTGTTTGTTGATAAAACTTTCTGCATGCCTTATTCGGCTCACAATCATGACTCTTTCATATGCTGGCTTTGTCTTGCTCTGTGAAATTGAAGAAGCTGGTAGCCAGTTTTAAAATATTTTCTCACTTGTTTTGTCATGGACTTGACTCAAAGACAGGAGAAAAATGACAATGATTTTTTTTATTATTTGGATAACTGACTCAAGAAAATTAAAATAAAGATAAAGAGAAGAAAGAAAAGACAATGAATGTCCCCATTTGAAACAAAGAAATGAAGAATTTGTCTAAAATGACAATCAACTCTAATGATTATGCCATGCATTTGGATTAAGCTGCCTGATCTTTTCATCCAAACTTTCACCAATTGTTGTTGAGCTAATGACCCTGAAATTGAGTTACTTCCTTGGGTCAAATGCATTCAGAAACCTCATTCGACTAGTGACACCTTGAAAGGTTTTCGCCAATAATCCTCTCTCATTTTTTTTTCTCTCAGCTCAAAATTGCCTTATGGTATCCGTGAGGGTTTTTCACTAATGAGATTCTCTAACTTTTATTTCTCTCAACTCACAGTCGTCTTACGGTGCCCGTGAGGTTTTTCACAAATAAGACTCTCTCATTTTTATTTGTCTCAACTCACCGTCGTCTTACAATGCCCGTGAGGGTTATCACCGATAAGACTCTCTTATTTTCATTTCTCTCTTGATTCCTTATGTTGAGGAAGACAAGTAGTTCCCAAAATGTATCATCATATCCATTGCATGCTTAGCCTTAACATTCTCAAAGATTGATCTGAAGGTCTTTCTTTGGTTGTAACTTGGCTTTTGGATAAGGTTAGAAAGAAAGGATAGCATGGGGACCAAACAACACTTGAAGTGGGGTGGGACTTATAACTTTTGGAATCGACTTAAACAATGAGTATTACCTCATGCCTCAGTTTATTTTAACTGGGCAATTCTAAATTATTTATTTGGTTGGACCGAGCCCAGAGTAGGGCAGCCTACGTATCTCACCCCCGGGAGAGGAGAATCAGGTCATGCGTAGTCCTAACAGCTTGTTTTTGCATGATTTAGACTTTTGATTCTTTTTCTTTTATTGACACTCTTTTCTCTTTGGATTTTTCTGACTCTATTGGTCTTGACACTTTTTTTTTCTTTTTGGACATTTTTTTTCTGATTCTATTTTGATTTCAAAAGAGGGGTATGAAAGAAAATAGGACTAAAGCTCAAATGGGGTAAATAAAGGATGACACGATGTTTGGATAGCAGAATGAAATGTCTTCATCATATCAATCTTTGAAAATGCAAGTACATATCATGCAATATGAAAGTGCACGATCAATATCACTTATGATATGTTTTACAACACTAACTTGGCACGAACATATGTACTACCTCTTCTTCTACACTTGCCGAATATACAACTCCATCTTTGTTGTACATCCCTCACATTGAATGACTCTTGCTTTCGTGGAGTTAATTTCTGTTCTGTTCCTCGGGATCACATATCTACTATTTGGCCTAATTGAGCTATGTTTTTCAATTGATGACCAAGTTATTTTTGTGATTCTCAAAATAATTGCCTTAATTTTCAAAAAAGGCTTGAATTTGTCACCAAATGTCTCAGCACTCTACCTATTTTCTCACATGCTTTCTTTTTCTAACTTTAACCCTCTGATTCAATGTTCATGCTTAAATTGGATATTAAGATCTAGCTGCAAATTCCACTAGCATGTCATAACACTAAAATTAACCTAAAATATACTGTATAAAGAAAATAAACAAACAACACATATTTAAAACACAAAGAAAAAAGGGACACTTCATTCAATTAAAATAAAAGATAGAAAAGTTTGAACATAATGACAAATGGACAAAACAACATAGATCCTGAAATACAACCCTTAAATAATTCGAATAACAGAAAATAAAACAAAACAAACTACCAGACCTCTTCCTAGTAGGGAGAGGGGTGACTTCTCAATTGTTCAGCTTGACATCTTAGCGACTGGTTTACATATCAGCATGACTAGAGTTTTCCTCATTATCAATGTTCTGCACCATAATCAATTTGTCTTGAATCATCTTTTCAATTTCTCTTTTCAAAGCACGATAATCTTCAATACTGTGACCTTGAACATCAGAATAATATGCACATCATATATTAAGATCAAAACTTCTTGAATGCAGGTCAGGATTATACCCCAGGAGAGGAGTGATCATGCCTTATTGTGCTAATCTCTGAAATAAACTGGCATACGACTCTCCAATTGGTGTAAAACTATCCCTCAATTTCTACCTCATTTCATGGTTTATCTTGGATCAAACATCGGGCCTATAAGGGCTTTGGTATGTTTTTAGAATTGGAGAATGACTTTAAGGAGTTGGTGCGCACCATTGTGGGTTAGGAGGGAGTTGAACATATGGTTGTGCACAATATACTAGATATGGAGGTGGGGAAACAGAGTATAATAGATTTTGGGAGTGATTATGGAGAGCTTGGGTATGAACTTGGGCTTGAGACTAACGGCAACGACGACGTCGTCTTCTTGGATGCGCCCTTTTTCCAACTACAATAGCAGTGTCATCTTTCTCATTCTTATTTCCTCCAGGTTCCCTTAATTGGTTGCAATATTGTCCCAAATGTTTCACGAATTCCTCATGCCCATCTAGCTCCTCAAATTTCGACATCTCAAAGATTGGAGGAAGGTTAGCACTTGGAGGCATGCCCCAGTTTTAATATGAAACATCTTCTTTACCCGCAGGTCCTAGAGAATTTTTCATAGCATTTTCTGTACTCTTCATTTTTCCAACCATTTTCTCCGACTCTTCTGGCGTACTGGACTTGTTTTAAGAAATTTTAGTGGTCCAGTTAACTTAAAAGCAGGCTCAGGAGTATAATAATGATCACCAAGACTATTGAATATAGGTTCACTAGCAGCATGGGGACACACAACCGTTGGGCGAGCCAGTGTGGAAGTCCCAGTAGAGGATTGAGCAACAAGATCACAGACGACATGTGGTGTTGTGAATGTAGCAGGCTTATGCTGAGGAGCTAGAGGAAAAGAGGTGGAAGTATTGAGATGCTTTTGGCTCAGAATGAATTCTGAGTCATGTTCCGGTGCATCAACAACAGTAGAAAACTGACTTTGAGATTTTAATGGAAAACTTGAGGTGTTTGTAGGATCAATAAAGGGAAATGGAGGAGGAGGCAACCCACTAGCCCAAGCTCGATGCATTTATGTCATTCGTTGCCTTAATCTCCTAATCTCTTGCTTCAAACTCTCATTTTCCTGATTCTTTGTTTGATCTATGACATCACTCTCTATATCCTTGTCAGACACGGTTAACTCTCCTTCGGACCTGGTGTAATGTGGAGGATCAGCCAGACCTTTTTCCTTTTTTAAAAGATTACCGAACCCAAGAAGGGCGCCTACGTATCTCACCCCCGAGAGAGGAGAATCAGGTATGCGTAGTTCATCAACTCTTGCCAAAATGGCCAATTAAACTCTTTTTCCTTTCTTTTTTTTTCTTGAAACTTTAAAAAGAAAAGAAAATAACAAATTGTCAAAAGAATTGACGAAAATCTTTTTGCATTTTTCAGCTTTACACTCCCTATACAAAATGAAACCTGTGATTACCAAAGAAAAATCCTTTTAGGTTTTCAATTTTGAATTTCATATGAAAATAAACTTGAACCTATTAAAGGGAAATCTTTTTGTGGTTTTATTTTAGAGATGTATATGACACCTACTCTAATAAAGAGTGAAGAAAATCTTTTTGGATTTTTCAAATAAGATCCCCGAAACAACAATAGGCTCCCTACGTATCTCACCCCCGAGAGAGGAGAATCAGGGGTGCGTAGTTCGTCCATATTAGACAATTAAAGATTAAATAACCAACTGCACCCCGACATGAGAGACACGACCAAAGACAGACGATGAAAAAGTCAATAAAATCTTTTTGGTTTTTCTAATTTAACACTTCACATAAAACTGACACCAACAACTATGAAAGAGAAAATCTTTTTGGTATTTTCATTACATGAAATGTACAAAACTTCTACCATTTTTTTAAAAAATTTCTTTTATAAAACTCTTATTAAAAAAATCTTTTTGTATTTTCGAATTGTGAATGCTTACAAAAGGAAAATCTTTTTGATATTTTTGGTTTTTGACAAAATGGATGCAAAAGGTAAAAAAAATTTTTTTTTATTTATTTTGGATTGTGAAAAAAAGAAGTCATAAAGAACTCTAAAAACTACGAGACACTCTTTTTGACTCACCCTTCTTTTTTTCGATTCTTTTTTTATATCGACTTTTCATTGCCTGCACCCTTTACTTCTAACACATGTTTTTGCCCAAATCGATCTATGAAATGACCATGTTACCCTTGGAGATACAACATTTAGTACGTAGGGATGCTTTAGAAGTGAGTCTCCTATAAAGGACCAAGTAGACCCCGCTAGGTCTCAAAATGATGCACATAATTATGACCTAAAGGTTGACCTATGCTGGGGTTTACTAACAAGGCTGTTCGGGGGAGCGTATGGTCGATAGTGACTGCTTTGCTTTTCACCTACTCCATACCAGCCAACGGCTTCCCCTCCTAAAATAAGAGTGACTCAATGATAGGTCGTGTACACATCGTGTACTACAGAACTTGTTGCAGAAAAAATTGACTCGGGTTATGCACATGATGCCAGATATAAAGCGGTAACACGTAGAATAAAAATGGGGAACAAAGAGCACGTAGGCACTCAACTACGATAAACAATAACACAAAACAACATTCACAAACAATGTTTATACACTCATAATACCAAACAAAGCTGATACGACTCCAAAAAAGCTCGAATTCTGAAAAGAGTCCCCAGCAGAGTCGTCAGAGCTGTCACACCCCTTTTTCTACCAAAAAGATATAATTTAGGTTTCAAAAGGGTTTTTATTATCAAAGTGAAAAAAGATGAAAATTTATTTCGAAAAGGACCTTTTATATTCAAAACTCAGAGTCGTCACTTGGCATAAATCGGGTGTGCCAAGTCATCCTTGGATATTCTTTTTCAAAACGGTTTTGACTCTATAAAACTGATCCACAGACAAAAATTCTGACTAGGGAATTCTGTTGACCGAAGGGAAGGTGTTAGGCACCCCTCGATCCCGTGGTTCGACCACGGTCACTTGGTGGAGCATATCGGCTAATTTGACACTACGAATGTATAAACCACTCAAAGCACGCAAAACAATCAATCAAGCAAAATAAAACAATACAAAACAAAACAAAATAATTCAAAATTTAGTGTTCAGTCCAATTATACAGTCCCAACATAAAATAAAAAAATAGGAAAATATAAACCTACTCTATTCTAGGATAATCCTAACTACGCTCCATTATTTTCCCCACCCGGCGTTTTGGGCCTTGATCATGAGCTGTCTTCAAGTACATAATACTTCGGGGCATTCTCCGGATAAATCAATACAAATTCCTCAAGGCATTCCCCGGCCAAATGAATACAATAGATCCCAATGCATAAATCAAAATCACTCCATAAAATTTCATCATTCAACAATCATAGATCCTGAACTTTGCCTACCCAACCTACCTTTTGCCTACCCAACTCGACCTATCATGGCACTATCACGATCGAAGGCGTCAATGAATCAAAACAAAAATAAATCAAAATTAATCCTAATTCACTTTAGCAATTTTTCTATTCGCGCCCCAAATATTTTTTAACACGATTAAACCAATTCAATATACAATCCATCGATCAAGTTTTCATTACCAAATCCAACATCACCCCACACATCACGAAGATTCAAACATGTCAAACACATAAATCATTCATAATTATGTAGAAACTAAAAGTAGAGAAGATAGAATTGAACCTCAATGCCGCTTTCAAAAATCAATGTATTATTCCAATTAATCTGGTAGAATCTGCGTCTAAAATCCTCGAGTCGAACCTCAACAGCGGACCAACTCCAACTCGATCAAATCCCCCCCAAAAAATGAGCGAATCCAAAAACATCCCTTTCGAGTCAAAATTCAAAACCGAATCAAATTTCACCAATGAAACATAAATTTTTGACTGATGGTGTTGTTTTGCACTCACAACCGACGGTGGGCGTTTTTTGGTGTTTGGCCGAGTTTTTCGGTGAACGACCAATCACCGGAATAGTATTATTCGACCTCTCTCTTGCTCAAGAGACTGTTTCGGTCTCTCTCTCTCTCGCTCAAACTATACAGCTTTCTATCGATCTCTCTCCCGTCTCCAATTTCTTCTCTCTCTCGCTCAATTCCCTCTCTCCCCGATTGTGGTGTGTGTGTTCAGTGAGAGAGTTGATTATCCGATGGTGAGGGTCTATTTTTGGAGTGAAGAACGCGTGGAGCTATGGTGATAAAAAATGACCCCCCTTGTTTCTGTGGAAGAGATGAGTATATGCTATATTCCCTCAAGAAGAAGAAAAGAGAGCAAGAAATGGAGGTCCCATTTTATGCGTATTTCTCTCTCTATGCTCTCTCTCAACCTCTAAGCATACGTGTGTGTATCGTCCATGGCGGATGGGTGTGTGAGGTTGTGTTAATAGTGAGTATGTGTTTTTTCATCCCATTGTGAGTGACCAATGGGGGTGAGTATTTTAGGGAGTATATTATGAATGAAATTGAGGTCCCCTTTTTTCTTTGTAGATAAGAAATGTGATGAGGGGGGGTCACATGGGTAGGTAGGGTAGGAGGGTATTGGGGGGTGATTTGCCCTCTTTTAATTGGAGAGGTTTTTGGGATATTTAAAAGAAGATAAAATTTGTTAGGATTTATTAAATGGGATAAAGATAAAAATAAATAAATAAAATAATGAGGTGGTTATTTATTTTGTTTTTCTTGTGGAAAAATTACCACGTGGATAGGATACGTGGTAAGATGGGGTAAACGGTAAAATTAATTTGTGATGGGACAAAATTACGTGTCTACAACCTCCGTTCCAAAATAAGTTAATTGTTGGATTTTGACACAAATGTTAAGAAAAAAAAGTAAAGACATAAATTTATCATGTTTTTCCATTTTTACCCTCTTCAAAAAGCAAAGATACATGATACATCACTCCCAATGCACATTTAATGGAGGGTAGATTTGGAAAAAATTTTCAACATTTACCTTGAATTGTGAACCATTCACTTATTTTGAAATCCTAAAATTGCTCCAATAATTCACTTATTGTGAAATGGAGGGAGTATATACTATATATATAGTGTATATATATTGTTTAACGTATTTAAAATGTATATAGGTGGGTATATATAGCGTATATTGAAAAAAACCTTTTTGTTTTTATTTTTGATCGATTTTGTTCGAATTTTTAATCAGGTTTGACCAGTTTTAGGTGGGTTAGATCGGGTTGGGTTAAGTGGGCCGGTTCAGGGTTGTTTTTTAAAAAAATTCTGTTGAACCCGGACCCAGCCCACCTAACCACAACTCCGCCCGACCCGGCCCACAACTCGGGTAAATTTCACGGGCCAATTTCTGGTTGACCCGGTCCGGTCCACTTGACAGATGTAATTATAAGGAATTGACTTAGATTATGACCATCTTTAAATGCATAATAATAAAATTTATTATTATTATTATTATTATTATTATTATTATTATTATTATTATTATTTAAATGACTATAACATATCTCCTTATACGAACATTTTACTCTAAAATTTATCATTGATTCAACTCACCAAGAGTATTCAATTATTCAAAATAGGTGTTTACAAAAAATTCGTCAAAGTTAACCTAACTTATCAATTCAAAGCTTTAAAGCAAAGGAACACAAACTTACATACTCTTGAGTGATCTAAGAAGCTTCAACTCCAATGCTCTACATCTATTTTAAATAAAACAACAAACAATTTCGTATCAAAATAAATCAAACTACAAAAAACAACAATACAAATATAATGTAATTTCAGAAGTGGGGTCTGTGATACTTATAATTGTACTTAGTTTATGAGATATAGAGATGTTATGTTGATGTATCTTACCTAGATAACTCAATAGGAATCATCTCCGAATCATATTTACAAATTCATAAGTCTCAAATCAATATTGGTGGTGTGGAATGATTGAGGTCCCTGCACCCTTAATCAGATACCTGTAATTCTTCAACTTCAACGCAACAAAAGGGTTTCTTATACACAACACTGGTTGAACAAAAAAAGGCATCTAAAATCAATTTACCTTTAAAATTGTGTTCATCAATCATGTTGATATTATCATCATCATCCTTCTTCAAGATACCTATAAAATAGATGCAAAATAAATCAAACATTATAATATAATTTTTGAAAGACAAAACATTCTCAATCAAACAATCAAGTACCTAAAACCAAAAATAAAATATGTTCAACAAAAGCACGTAATAGATATACATGGACTCAGAATTGTAGATGAAATAAAATTAAACATATTGCACGCATGAATTTTTTAATCAACTTTTTATTTTTTTTACAAGTTTAGATAGTATCTTTTATGATAAATTTTGTTTAATTTTTTTTACCACATATTTTAGGACTCTTTAATTATTACCTCCAAATATTTTTATCTTATCATATATTTTAATCTTTAATTTTTAAAATATAATTTTATGGGTTATATAAGGAAAATTCTCTAAAATTTTATATTGTTTACCTTTCTTGTTTTCTTTTTATTCCTTTTAGGTGTGATTCTCTTTTCCTTCTCCTTGTTTGACGATTTCTTTCTTTCCTTTTATTTACATGATTTGCATTCCTAGTTACTCGAATTATTATTTCTTTTTCTTATAATTTTATTTAATTTCAAATTATTACATATAAAATAAAAGTAAAAAGACAATTTTGTCTAAAATAAAGATTTTTAATGAAGGGTAGAAAGTTTAAACCACTTTTCTAAGATCTTCCCACTTTTAAAAAATTATAGATATAGATATAGATTATAGATAGAGATAGAGATATGAGCAGTATGATAAATTGATTGACTACTTTTACTCTCTAATAAACCCATCATTGTTTGGTTGTTAACTTGAATATCGATTTCATTGCTTACGTCTCTTGTCTAATTCTACTCTGAGGGGTATTAATATTCAACTAGGTGATTATGTGACAAAGACTAATTAATTTAATTATACATATTGTTTATTAATCTATGTAATTCTCATGTGGTGAACCTCTTGAAAGTCACGGAATGCACGATCCAGGGACCAATCAACATTTTTTTTTTTCTGTTTTAATGTATAGTTAACAACATTAACATTTCATATTGGATAAATTAATAATGGGAGAAAATGAAATCCAACGACCATATAGATATAGGTAAAGCATGTTTCTATCATCTTTGTTTATCAACGTTTTCTTTCTTTTATGTTTCCATTGATGTCATAAATAGTCATGGATTTTTAATTAAAGAAGAAACAAGATTATCCTTGTTAGTTCAATTATGTCATTCTCTATAGAATATTATTACAATTCTGAACTTTAGCGTTTAAAAGTAGTTCCTAAAATATTTGTCCATGCGACTTCATTGGTAGACACTACAGAAAGACATAATTGAACCAAAATTCTCATTTTGTCAAGATATTCTTCCTCCACTCCTTTCGCTATCCTATTCTGCTCCCTTGCAATCTTACACTATGGTAGGATTTCACAATTTTTTCATTAAAGACCTGCATTCACAATCAATTATAAAGGTATGCAAAAGGCGATCAATATTGTAGATCATTTTAATTACCTCAAAAAAATTATTAGTAATACGTAGAATTAATTCACTTATTAGAGTATTGCACTGGCCTAAGTCGGGAGTCTATCGGAAACAACCTCTTTAATTCTTTGGAGGTAGCGATATGGACTGCGTACATTTTACCCTTTCCAGACCTCACTTTGTGAGAATACAGTGGGTTTGTTGTTGTTGTATTAGAGTATTGCACTCTTTTATGCGAGAAAAAGTAGGATATGCGAGGTATTAATTAGAATCGCATGTAGAAGAATATTCAAAGTACTTAAATTGATGTCACTAATTCACATTACACTGCATCATCCAATAAATCTTAAGCTTTACTTAAAAAGGTATCCCATAAAATGGGGTTAATTACGATATGGGAAAATTTGTTTGACTTTTACATAAATTAGTTTGGAAGAAGATTCAAAAATCAGTTTCTTCATAGAACATGGGCACGTAGGTACATTATTTGATTTATCTTAATTCTTAAGCAATTTAAGATTGAAAAAAAATTCACCAAATATGATTTCTTTATTGTTTATTAATATATGATCTAGTCTAGCATTTGAAAAATGAAAGAAAAACTTGCACGTAACTTTTATATTTTGGGGCAAGAGGCATCAAGGTTGTAGACGAGGAATATGTGGATGACCTTGTTTACAAACGGTAAAATATTATTCGCACCGATTGTTTTATTAAATTTAATTATAATTATCAATATTAAATGATTTGAACACACATATATAGCAGCCGTGAGACTAATCCTCCATTCTTACTGTCAGCCCACAGTGTTTTTTCCATTCACCAGAGGTGAGAATCGAACACCCAACCTCTTGCTTAAGGGGTGAGGTATTGAACCACCACACCAACCCTTGTGGTTGAGTTTAAAAGTTATCTTACAGTATTCATGCATGAGTGTATTATTTAAAATCTTAAATTTATCTCTCTCTATGTATATATAAGGGGGACAGGCCATGTTAGCACAGGCCCAACATCGATTATGTTTAGAATATATTAAAGTTAAAAATAAATATTCAAAATTTAAAACTAATTAGATGCTAAACTATAAGAATGCATAATAAGTTGCAAGATATTTTAAGTTGTTAACTATTGTATTTTATAATTTTTTTTAATATAATTTTCAAATAATATACGTTACTCTCCTTGTCCAAATTTTTGTGGTATTAATAGACAGTTATAGATTTTGAGAGTCAATCAAATTTTTACGTTTTTGTTGTAAATATATAACAACAACAACAACAACAACAACAACAACAAACCCAGTGTATTCCCACCTAGTGGGGTCTGGGGGGGTAAGATGTACGCAGTCCATACCTCTACCTCTGATGAAGTAGAAAGGTTGTTTCCGATAGACCCCCGGCTCAAGGCACGAGATACAACACAAACACATAGTAAAGCACAGAAGCAGATTACATAACATAAATACGGCACCCATAAGTAATATAAAACAGAGGAAAGCAGAGGAAAGCACACAGATTCGTAATAAAACATGGAATACGGAACACGGAATCATAACAGGAATAAAACCCCCACCAAGTAATTCCCTACACTAGCGACCCAAACTGGCCCTAATCCTCTGCCGAAATTCGCGCCCTCCAGACCTTCCTATCTAGGGTCATGTCCTCGGTGAGCTGTAACTGTTCCATGTCCCGCCTAATCACCTCACCCCAGTACTTCTTCGGCCTACCCCTACCCCGCCTAAAACCATCCAACGCTAGCCTCTCACACCTACGGACCGGGGCATCCATGCCCCTCCTCTTCACGTGTCCGAACCATCTCAATCGTGTTTCCCGCATCTTGCACTCCACTGAAGTCACACCAAACTTCTCCCGGATAGTCTCATTCCGAACTCTATCCCCTCTAGTCAGTCCACACATCCAGCGCAACATCCGCATTTCTGCCACCTTCATTTTTTGGATGTGGGAGTTCTTAACTGGCCAACACTCCGCTCCATACAACAAGGCCGGACGGACTACCACCCTGAAGAATTTGCCTTTAAGCTTGGGCGGCACCTTCTTATCACACAGCACCCCCGACGCGAGTTTCCACTTCATCCATCCCGCCCCAATACGGTGCGAGACATCCTCGTCAATCTCACCGTCACTCTGGATCACGGACCCAAGATACTTGAACTTATCCCTCTTACATACCTCCTGTGCTTCCAGCTTCACTACTACCTCATTCTCCCGCCTCACGTCATTAAACTTGTATTCCACATACTCTGTCTTGCTTCTGCTCACCCTGAACCCTTTAGACTCAAGAGTTTGCCTCCACACCTCTAATTTGTCATTCACACCCCCTCGAGTCTCATCTATCAGAACTACATCGTCTGCAAAAAGCATACACCACGGCACCTCCCCTTGAATGCGTCACGTCAACACATCCATCACCAACGCAAACAAAAAGGGACTAAGAGTAGATCCCTGATGCAATCCTGTCAGGACAGTGAAATACTCTGAGTCCCCTCCCGCCATCCTCACCTGGGTTTTCGCTTTATCATACATATCCTTAATTACTCTAGTATATGCCAGCGGTACTCCACTCACCTCCAAGCATCTCCAAAGCACCTCCCTGGGGACTTTGTCGTATGCCTTCTCCAGGTCGATAAACACTATGTGAAGATCCTTCTTCCTCTCCCTATACTGCTCCACCAACCTCCGCACCAGGTGGATTGCCTCCGTCGTCGAGCGGCCGGACATAAATCCGAACTGGTTTTCCGAAATAGACACTATCCGTCTCAGCCTCACCTCGACTACTCTCTCCCAGATCTTCATAGAGTGACTCAATAAATTAAAATGGAGGAAAAAATGAAGGCAAGGCAAAGGATTAATGAAGATGTGCCAAAGCAGGCATTTTGTCCTTTAAACTTTTTTACTTGTTAATTATTGTGATTTATAGTATTTTTAAGTATTTTTTTAAAAATATGTAACATATTAATTTTTTTTTAATATTTTAAGTTGTTAACTATTATGATTTATAATACTTCTCATGTAATTTTCAAATAATCTATATCACTTTCCTTGTCCAAACTTCTGCGACATTGATAGCCAATTATATTTTAAATAATTTAAATTTGTAAGTGGCACAGTGTTTAGATGGTCATAATAATTAATTAGGATAATATAATAAAATCACGATTGAAGCAACGAAGTAGTCATATTTTAAGTGACAATTAATTAGAATTGATATAGCAAAATTACTATAAAAAATTCTTGTAAAAAAATAAGTGGTCATCATATAAGACGTCAAGTTAATTTAAAATATCAAGAGTTAATTTATCATTTCATACCTATCTTATCTTTTTTATTAAATATTATTAATTTTTTAATACTTAAATGACTTATAATAATTAATTAGGGATGATATTTAGTAAAATTACGATTGAATTAGGTGAAATAAACGTGTCATAAATGTCTATTTTATATTTTTAATTAAATATTATTAATTTTTTAATATATAAATAACTTATAATAAATAATTAGGGGAGATATATTAAAATCACGGTTGAAGCAACATAAATCGACGTGTCGAAACCTTAAAAAAATTTAAGTGAGTCTTATATAAGACGTCAAGTTAATTTAAAATATCAAAAATTAATTTATCCTTTTATGTCTATTTAAACTTTTCAATAAATATTATTAACTTTTTAATATTAGATGACTTACAATAATTAGTTAGGGAATAATTAGTAAAATTATGATTAAATTACTTTTTTATTAATATTATTAATTTTTAATATTTAAATGACTTATAATAATTAATTAGGATGATATTTAGTAAAATTAAGATTGAAGCAGTTGAAGCAAACATGTCATAAATGTATGTTTTATTTTTTATATTAAATATTATTAGTTTTTAATATACAAATGACTTATAATAATTAATTAAGAGTGATATAGTAAAATTACGATGCAAGCAGTTTGATGCAGGCATATCGAAACCTTCTCTTCTAATATATAGAAAAGAAAAATGTGGATGGCATCTATTAATTTATGATATAAACACTAGGGATCGTTTGATAGATTGTATTGAAATGTTAATGCATGCATTAGTTTAATGTGTATTAGTAGTACCTTGTTTGGTATACCTTTTTATCCGATATATAACTAATGCAAACATTAGTTATACACTCTATGGTGTATTAAGGTGTGTACTGCTAATATCTTAAAATTTATGGCATTAGTAATGCAATGGATCTAATGCATGCATTAACATGCTTAAAGACCCTATTACCCCTAAAAAAAAAAAATCTGCATTCTTTCCAACATATATATTGAGGGTATTAAGTAAAAAAAAAAATTAAAAAATTATGTAATTCATGTTTTTTTTAATATATCGAATCAAATACTGTATAAGAAAAATATAAGCATAATTAATGCAAGCATAACTAATACAAACATTACTAATACACCATTGTAAACACCTAACTTTTGACAAAAACCTAATGTTTTACGTCATTTTTAGTGTTTAATATATATATGTATTTTTATTTTTAGGTCTAAGTTAGATATTTCAATTTTATCTTAGTTTAACAAAGTTTGTTTTAAAAATTTCGAAAACTACAAAAATAGAGTCACATTTTAAATAAGTTTCATTTTTAGTTTTTATTTATTTATTTATTTATTTTTAGAAAAAAAAATTATTTCTTCTTTCAATTTTAATAAAGAATGGTGTCATATTCCCAAGACTAGTGATTAGCTTATGTTATACTTTATTAGTTTTTAAGTATTTTTATCTTATTATTAATAATAATAATAAAAAAAAAATAATAATAATAAATTAAAAAAAAAAACAAAAAAACCTAAACTACCCAAACCACCCACAATTCCCCACTCCTAATTGGCCTCTCCCACTCTCCCACACATACACGACACATGCACTAATACACTACATGCACACATACTACCTATATATAATATACTACATGCACACATGCACTAAGACTACAATATACATTTTTAAACACACACACACACGGACAACAAAAGAAACAACAAAAGATTGAAAATAGCAAAAAAAAAAAAACAGAAAAGAAAGAAAAAAGGGGTGTGAATCGAAGGAGAGGAAAAGAGGCTATAAGTTGAGTTTCAGGTTTCCCGTTTGAGTTTTTGGTTCGGCGTAAAAGCTTTCTCGCTTAGTTTAATTCGTTACACAGGTTCTTATTCAACCTTGTATTATGTTCTTTTTATATAAATTTTCTTACGAATCAAAGCATGAATAAAGTTATTTCAATGGCTTATATTATTTAGTATGCTTAATTTATTATTTTATGTAGTTCATGTTCTATGTCTTTTATTTGTAATTTGTTTGTTGGTCTCAAAATAATGTCAATTAAATTGATTTTTAAATTTTAAGTGAGATAATTTTTAAAGTTTTAGTGTTTAAAGATGTAAAATTAATTATTTTATGCGAAATCCTTTTTCATCGTTCTATTAGAATTTTTATTTTTCTATTTTAGTGGTTTTTTTTTTATTTTAATGGTGAGTGTGCCCCGCTACTAATGTGTTTTAGATCGTATGAACTTCTGAAGTTCTATCTTTGAAATTACAATCTTTATTTTGTTTTAATTTTTGTACCCTATTAAGTAAACTTTCCTTTTTGTTGATAATTATTTTTCCCCCTTTGGGTACTTTATTCATACTAAAAGTCATATTTATCTATTATCTCTAAATTAGTTGGTGTTGAAAGTTAAAAGTAAATAATAATATTGTAAAATAAAATTGTATAATTAAATTTAGTTAGATTTTGTTATGTTATTAAATATATATGCTAAAAATAAAACTGTGTATGATAAAGTTTTCTACACACATCATTCTTAACAATAATGAGTATGATTTTGCTTTGGAGGTTGGAATTAGCAGTTATTATTTGTGTTTATAAGTTGGTTGAATAATAAAAGAGTGTAATAGTGCATAAGCTTGTTCATACAATGTTGCTTTATTTTATTTATTTATTTTTCTTGTAAGTTTATTATGAATTCGGATTTCGTTTTATAGTTGATTGACGTTAAGCAAATGTAAGAGTTTTTTTGTTTCGTAGAAAAAAAATAAATATAATAATAATAATAAAGTTGCTTCGATCACTGTTTCATGCAACGTTAATTTACTCAACATGGATGATTAAGGGTTTCGTCACATGTCTATTTTCTTTTAGTTGATATGGAACCATGCTTTTCAATTTGTTTTATACTCATATTAGGTTTTTTTGTTGGAAAGCTTTTTTCTAGATTATATTAAAATCACAAATTAGTTTTTGACGTGAGATAAAATAGAATGGGTTGCGGGATTTATTCAAGACCCATCGTGTGAAAAGACAGGAGGAAAAAAATTCATTGTAAGGGAGTGAATTCATAAAAATGGATTAAATTCTTAACCTCTAAATAAATTAAGTTTTAATTTACAAGTGAAAGTTAACGATGAAGTTGGAAAGCCCTGCTACCGAACATTCGTTATAATAAATTAACCTACCGTTTAAAGCCGATTGAATTGGGTTGGGAAGGTTTTAAACCCATTAGGTGCTTATTTAGATTAGAAAATAGGGACGACTCATAAATGCCATAAAGGCGCGAGAAACGTGCCAAACATTGTGGTGAGGCCGAAAAGTACTGCTATCGGTAAGCCGCACGTCAATATAACAAATAATTTTGAAATAAATTAAAAGCGGGAGGCAAACAACTTTTAGGTTAACAAATATTATAAATCCTAAAAAAAAAACAGGGAGTTTAATTTAAGTCGGACGTAAGTCATTAAAGCGACCGTGCTAGAACCACGGGACTCGAGGGGTGCCTAACACCTTCCCCTCGGTCAACAGAATTCCTTATCCGGATTTCTAGTTTGCAGATCGAAAGATAACAAATTAAAGAGTCATTTTCTTTTTGAATAGGGATTCAATAAGGTGACTTGGAACACCCAAACTCAATTCCAAGTGGCGACTCTGTAAATAAAATAAACCCTTTTCAAAACGTCCCCATAATTGGAAAGACTCATTTTCTCCAAAACCAACTCCCTAGCGGGGGTCGGACGTAGTAAAAAAGAGGGGTGTGACAACCATATTTTGCATTATTCTTGTATATTCTACCAAACGACCCCTAGCTTTTAATGATGGCTTCCCATCTAGTTGTAGACATCAATCTAGTGTCCATTTCTTAAATAAAGACCCATAAAAGATTCATTGATGTACTTAAAAGCTATGGTCCTACCGACTTCTATATCAACTTGATATTTTTGTTAGAGAATCCCTTGGCGTGAATGGTGGGGTTTTGATATTTTGTTGGAGAATCTCTTGTGGGTTGGGGTGGAGGGTTGTTCAATTGAGTGCGCGCGCACACTTTCAAATTTATTATATTAAATAAATTTATTAAGTAATCGAAGTCAAAAAAAGAAATGTATAAAAAGAACACACATATATCATGTATTATTAATGAAAATATCGAGTGTACATACATTTCATCTATGCTTTTTTAATTCATTTGTCACACTGTTATGATATATTTAGGTGAATTGAAGGGACATTAGGTAATTTCATGACTCTTTATTTTACAACACAAGAATCGCTAAATTATTTTTGTAACAAACAAAATTACTTATTTTTGTTTAAAGATCGAAAAAAGAAATTAAATTGTTTTTAATAATAATAAAAAAGTATTCGATCTTACCTAAAGCATCACATAGGATCACTAGATCATTAAACTCACCAAGTTTTCAATATAGCTTTGTATTACGTAGTGTGTATATATATATATATATATATATATACGAATTATAAGATGATTGAGAAGTATCTGAACATGTGGTGAAGTGTTTCTGTTACACGGACATTGATTCAAAATTTTGAATTTTTTTTTTGAGTGTGTTCTCAAACGTCATTACGTAAATAAGTTAGTCATTTAAAATATGGAGAAATTACTACATCTTTTGATTATACACGTCAATATTAATATAAACATGCATGATATTTTATTGTTAATTTAGAATAATGTGTGTAATTTAAAAAGAGATATATTTCAAGTAATTTATTGATGTACGTAATGAACACTTGAAAACATGCTCAAAAGTTTATTTTAAAATTTTGAATTGAAAGTGTTTAGTAGAAATATTATTATGTGTTCAAGTATTAAATCAAGACATATTGTAGTTTACATATCTAAATAAAACTGAGTTAGTACATAAAAATGATCATAAACTTGACACCAAATTATAACTTTGATCTTAAATTTTGACAGTGCACAAATATGACCTTTAACTATTCAAAACTGTACAAATATGACCTCCAATCCTACGTGGCAAAACGCGTGTTCAACACGCAAAATTGGGCGCGTCCAGCTTAAAATCTCAGGGCATAATACATAAATATGACCTTAAACTTTGACAGTGCACAAATATGACCTTTAACTATTCAAAACTGCACAAATATGACCTTTAGATGACTTTTCACTATTATTTTTTCATTATTTTCGGCTCAAAGATGAAAATGGCATCTAATTTCTTTTGTCACTGCGGAAAAAGAGTAATATTGAAGATTTATTGATTAGGCGGGTTAGCCTCATATGAAAAAATTGAGCGGGTATGTATATATATTATAAAGCAAAAAACGAATTTAAGTTATATACCATATCTAAATATTATTTATTTAAATATTAAATTAAAGATGAAACAATACTAATAATAAAAAAATTATAGTTTTAATAAAACGTTATTAAATTAATGTTATTAAGTATAGTAGTAGTAGTAGTATATTAAATTAACGTTATCAAATTAACGCAATTAAAATGTTATTAAATTAACGTTATTAAATTAACGAGGGGCGGACCTATGTGGTTGCCATGGGGTTCATCCGAACCCCCTCGGTAAAAAAATTACGTTGTCTATATAAGATAGAAAATGTAAATTTATGTACGTATATTAATGTTGAACCACATGAAACAAGACACTTAGATAGTCTAGTGGTGTTATTTGCTCTTCTTGGGCACTTCCTTCAGCCTACTGTGCGGGTTCGATCATTGCTAGTGGCTGTTTTTTTAAAATAATAATAATAATAGTTTTTTAAAATTAAAAAAAGTTAGTTGCTGCTACTATAAAAATAAAAATAAAAAATTACTATAATAATAATAACAACAACAATAATAATGATAAAAAAAAAACGATGTCGTTTTAACACAAAAAGTAAAACTTTGACAGTGCACAAATATGACCTTTAACTATTCAAAACTGCACAAATATGACCTCTCCAAGTCAGCCCTTTTAACGATGTGACACCGTGTGATTGAATTACCTTTCCACGTAGGCGCGAGTGAAATGCACGCATGGGATTGTAAAATTGGAGGTCATATTTGTTCAGGTTTTGAATAGTTAAAGGTCTTATTTGTGCACTATTAAAATTTAAGATCAAAATTATAATTTGATCTCAAGTTTAGGTCATTTTTCTGTAGTAACTCAATAAAATTTATTGATAAAGTTTACGTGATTATCGATGTATTCTCCTAATTTTTTAATATGTTTTACTGTAGGCTGGTGGGCAAATGGGCATTGTCAAGCTGTGAATGGATTGAAAGGATAAATATGGAGATGATCCTAATTTAAAATATTAATAGATACCTCTATTATTGTAATCAATTAGAGATATTAACTAGTTCTAAGCTTAACAAAACAAAAAAGGAAATGATTTCTTTTTATTCAATTAATCTTGGCAGTTTCTTATTTTTTTTTATTTGGTAATCACATGGTGTCTGAATCCTCCCCAACTCATATATATATATATATTATTTTTTTTTTGGGGGGGGGGGGGCGATTAAGAGGGGTTGCTTTAGTAGGTAACATCATTTACTGGCAAAACTATATAAGTGATGGAAAGAATCAAGAATGACAACTAATTCCTCTTCACATGATATTGCTTTTAGAATAAGAGGAAATTGTTCGTATGCTAAGTATTTCATAATTTTAATAAAAAATTATGAGTTTGAGTCATTAAAAAGGTAAAAGACATAAAAAAATTCTTTTTCTGGTATGGGGCATGGGTGTGAGGGGTGTTGAGCGGATAACATGAGTGAACTCAAAATCTTTAATTATAAATAAGAAGCTTTCAATGTTTCAATCACAATTATATTTATAAATTCAAGAAAATCCAATAATACCTTGGTTAGCCTGATATAATTTAAAATATAATAGTATATCGGTTTATTCCACAATCACTAAAAAAATAAGGTACACAAATTTTTTTATTTATTTCATATGATGGACCTAATTAAAATATCTGAAATTAACTTAAGTTTTCTTTCTCCTTACACAATGTAGCTAGTTAACTTCTTATCGTAAATTGAGTAGTATCATTTTATTACTTCCCGGTTAAAAAATAATGACTTATTTTTCTTTTTAATTTGTTTCAAAAAGATTGATCTCTTTCCCTTTTAGTATTTTTTTGTTTTTAACTTTTTACGTGACATGTTTAAGACCATAAGATTGAAGTAAATTTGGTATATTTATCATATTTTTAATTTAAGATCATAAAATTTTAAAAAATTCTTTATTTTTTTAAATTTCATATCAAATTAAATTAGATCATTCTTTTAGAAATGACGGGATTACAAGTTATCAGCTACAAATATTATTCATGAATATATTTACCTATTATTACTATTGTTAGGTATCTTATTAGTATTAATGGCTCAAAGCTGAAGAGAAAAGACAATTCCCATCTCACCTACCAAAGAACTTCACTTGTCATATTTTTCTTTTCCCTTTTGCTTCTTTTGTCTTCTTACCTCAGTCCTCGCCACTCATCTTTATTACATCTGACTTCCCCTTCTCTCTCCCACCCTAAAACAATACATCCAATATTGACATACTCCTATGTTATTAAGTAATAAAATGTTTAATTTTATTTATTATTTTATAAATATAATAAATTTATAATTGTTGGAAAGGACGGGCATACAATCAAAGAGTCCGACAGGATAGCAGCAAAAAATATCCAAGACTAAACTTTTCCTTTCAACTTGAATCAAGAGGAGACAAGCAAACCAATCAAAACAAAGTAATATGGCAGCAAATGAATTACCACACAAATGTGATAGGGCAAGAATAAAGGCAATCACACAAGTCACTAAATTTACGTGAAAAATCCTTCGGTGTGAAGAGTAAAAAACCACGGGACCAAACTTCCACTATAATCACCAAAGAGTTACAATATTGTCCTCCAAAATGGCCACCAAACAAGTGTCAAACAACTAGAAACAATACATAAATCACAATACCAAACACTAGAGAAATAAAGGGGTGAAAACACAAAAAACGCAGCTACTGTTCGGAAATGAAGAACAGGAGCTATAAGACACCAAATCAAGCTCCGTTAGGTCCTAATCAAAGATTGAGATGAGAGGAACAAACAGTCCAAAAATCAGCTTAATCAGACAAGAAACGAAGCGGGAATCGCAATTTGAAGTTGACAGCTGTGGCTGAAATTTAGGTGCGAAAATCAGCTTTATTTTTCTCTCTTTGGCTGCTGAAAACTCTCTTTTGTGATGGTGAATAAGACCTAAAAAGATCAATATATATGCCCCATAGTAATGGGCCTATGGACAAAAGTGGGTTGGTCCAAATTGGGCTTCATTTTATCCACATAGGAAGGGACAAAGGCCCATAACCCAACAATTCTCCCCCTCCCGACTATGTGGAGGAGACCGCCATCCCGACGATCATGCAACAATCTTCAAACTTTCCTCTTGACAAAGCTTTAGTCATCATGTCGGAACCATAATCATCCGTATGAATCTTCTCAAGTTCAAGCAACTTAGAATCCAACACATCCCGAATCCAATAGTATCTCACATCAATGTGTTTAGACCGACCATGAAATGTAGAATTTTTGCCAAGATGTATGGCACTTTGACTGTCGCAATGAAGCACATACCTCTCTTGAGCACAACCAAGTTCCCCCAAGAATCTCTTCATCTAAAACAATTCTTTATAAGCTTCAACGGCAACAATAAGCTCAGCTTCCGTTGTAGATAGAGCAACACATTTTTGCAATTTAGATTGCCAAGACACAGCTCCCCCTGCAAAAGTAACCAAATACCCTGAAGTAGACTTGTGAGTATCAACATCACCGGCCATATCTGAAGCAGTATAAATACAAAGAATAGGTTTCCCTGTACCAAAACACAAACTCAGACTAGAAGTGCTACAAAGATATCTCATAATCCACTTCACAACATTCCAATGTTCTCTTCCCGGATTAGAAAGAAAACAACTAACAACACCAACAACATGAGCAATATCCGGTCTTGTGCAAACCATTACATACATCAAACTACCAACAACTGAAGCATAAGGAACTTTCTCCATATCGTCCTTCTCATCATCACTGGAAGGACACTGCTTCGTGCTCAACTTGAAGTGCATAACTAAAGGTGTACTGACAACCTTAGCCTTGTCCATGTTAAACCTTCGAAGTACTTTATGAATATACTTCTCTTGTGATAACCACAACTTCTTGGCCTTTCTGTCATGGACAATCTGCATGCCAAGAATCTGCTTTGCTGGTCCTAAGTCTTTCATAGAAAAAGACTTACTCAACTCTTGCTTCAACTTTTGAATCCTACAAGCATTATGACCAACAACAAGCATGTCATCAACATAAAGCAACACAATAATAAAGTCACCATCAGAGAATTTTTGCACAAAAACACAATGGTTTGAAGTAGTCTTCTTGATGTCCTGCTGACTCATAAAGGAACCAAACTTCTTGTACCACTGCTAGGAGCTTGTTTCAAATCATACAAGCTCTTCTTCAATTTGTAAACATAATTCTCTTTTCCCTTGACTTCAAAACCTTCGGGTTGCTCCATATAAATTTCTTCATCTAAGTCACCATGAAAAATAACAGTTTTAACATCTATTTGCTCAACCTCTAAATCTAGACTTGCAGCTAAGCTTAGAACCACACGAATGGATGACATCTTTACAACCAGAGAAAATATCTCATCAAAATCAACTCCCTTTTTCTGGTTAAATCCCTTCACAACTAATCTAGATTTGTACCATGGAATTGGATTACCATCTTTATGCTTTACCTGAAAAACCCACATGTTTTTCAAAGCTTTTTTGTCTATAGGCAACTTAACCAAATTAAAGGTATGATTATCATGCAAAGATTTAATTTCATCTTTCATAGCATCAAACCACTTTTCTTTTTCTTCACTTTCCATGGCCTCATCAAGACTCTCAGGTTCTCTCCTGTCAGTGAAGAGTACATACTCATTGGGAGAATAGCGAGATGAAGGTATTCTCTCTCTAGTAGATCGTCTGAGAAAACTCTCTGGAACATCAACAACTGATTGCTGATCAACCATATCAACTTGCACTGGAACATCAACAACTTCTTGCTGGTCATTCTGAACATGATCATCATCTTCATTATCAACTTGATTTTCATCATCATGAAGATTTTCTTCAGGAGCAGTAGTCAAAGGAACTGGATCAACATCAACTAGGCTCTCACTACTCTGAGAATCAACCTTCTCAGCTTTGTCAAAATCTTCAATTATTTGGTCTTCAAAGAACACAACATTGCGGCTTTTAATAAGTTTCTTCTCAACTGGATCATAGAAACGATAGCCAAATTCATCTTGACCATAACCAATGAAGATACACTGTCTAATTTTAACATCCAACTTTGAACTTTCATCCTTAGGAACATGCACAAAAGATTTACACCCAAAGACTCTAAGATGATCATAAGAAACATTCTTACCAGACCAAACTCTGTCAGGGAAATCACCATTCAAAGCAACAGTAGGAGATAAATTAATAACATAAATAGTCGTATTAAGTGCTTCTGCCCAAAAGGAATCTGACAGCTTAGCATCTGAAAGCATACATTTAACCCTCTCAACTAGTGTTCTGTTCATCCTCTCTGCTAAGCCATTCAACTGAGAAGTCTTTGGAGGAGTTTTCTGATGCCGAATACCCTGCTCTTTGCAATATCCATCAAAAGGACCAATATACTCACCACCATTATCTGAACGGATGCATTTCATTTCTTTCCTGTCTGTCTTTCAACCAAAGCGTGAAAATTCTTGAACACATCAAGTACTTGATCCTTGAACTTCAAAGGAAATACCCAGAGTTTGCGAGAATGATCATCAATAAAAGTCACAAAGTAAAGTGCACCACCATGAGACCTTACTTTAAAAGGACCTCACAAATTAGAATGCACCAACTCCAGCAAATCGAGCTTTCTTGAAGGCGGATGACTCTGAAAAGAAACTCTTTTTTGTTTACCGGCTAAGCAATGAACACACTTCTTCAACTTTGCTTATTTTACTCTAGAAAGCAAAATTTTCTTAGCCAAACTATCAATCCCCTTCTCACTCATATGACTCAACCTTCTATGCCACAACTCTGATGAAGTATCATTCTCCACCAAGTTTATCAAGCCTCTAGAAGTAGAGCCTTGAAATACGTACAAGTTTGACAACTTGTCACCTCGAGCCACAATCATCGAAACTCTAGTAAGCTTCCACTGGCCAGCACCAAGGGTATTAACATAACCCTCATCATCAAGACTTCCTACAAAAATCAAATTCAGGCGAACTTCTGGAGCATGCTTGACATTATTGAGAACTAGTTTAGAACCATTGTTACTTTTCAAACAAATCATGCCAATGCCAAGTACTTTAACTTCATCATTATTGCTCATTTTCAACATCCCAAAATTACCTGGAGTATAAGAAGAAAATAATTTCTTTTTTGGCATAACATGAGATGTAGCCCAGAATCCACAAACCAGCTAGACTCATCGCAAACAAGATTAATGGCATTCTCACCACAAGCAACAAGAAGATCATCATTAGCAACAACAGCAACACGATTTTCATTATCGCCTTCTTTCTTTTGTCGTCTTATATCTCTCTTATGCTTATAACAATATTTCATAATATGCCTATTTTTGTTGCAATGGTCACATGTAACATTCTTGAATTTGGACCTTGACTTGCTTCTACTTTTATCTCTATCATTTGAATTTCTGGACCTATTTCTCCCCCTCTCTTCAGTAACCAAAACATCAGAGTGTGAAGATGTAGAAGATGAGGCCTGAGATCTTCTTCTCATCTCTTCATTCAAGAAACCACTCTTAACATATTCCATAGTTACAATACCACCGGGAGCAGAATTAGTCAAAGAAACTCGAAGAGTTTCCCAAGAGTCAGGCAGAGTATTAAGAAGCCAAAGTCCCTGAATTTCTTTATCAAACTTTACACCTATTCCGGACAGCTGGTCAAGGACACCCTGAAAATCATTAATATGATCAGAAATAGGACCGTCCTCTTTATACCTAATATTTATCAATTGCTTAAGAAGGAACAACTTGTTATTACTAGTCTTCGAAGCATAAAGTGTCTCGAGCTTGTCCCATAAACTTCTAGCATGTGTCTCATTAACAATATGATTTCTAACGTTATCTTCAATCCATTGTCTGATATAGCTACAAACATGTAAGTTCTCAAATTCCCAATCCTCATCTGTCATGGATTCAGGTTTAGTAGATGCAAACACAGGTACTTTCGCTTTGGACCTAGTATAATATTGTCCGCTTTGGACCAACCCGCTTTTTTCCATAGGCCCATTACTATGGGGCATATATATTGATCTTTTTAGGTCTTATTCATCATCAAAAAAGAGAGTTTTCAGCAGCCAAAGAGAGAAAAACCAAGCTGATTTTTGCACCTAAATTTTAGCCACAGCTGTCAACTTCAAATTGCGATTTTCGCTTCGTTTCTTGTCCGATTGAGCTGATTTTTAGACTGCTTGTTTCTCTCATCTCAATCTTTGATTAGGAACTGACGGAGCTTGATTTGACGGCCTATATCTCCTGTTCTTCATTCCCAAACAGTAGCTGCATTTTTCGTGCTTTCACTCATTTATTTCTCTAGTGTTTGGTGTTGTGGTTTATGTACTGTTTCTTGTTGTTTGGCACTTTTTTGGTGGCCATTTTAGAGGACAATATTGTAACTCTTTGGTGATTATAGTGAAGGTTTGGTCCCGTGGTTTTTTACTCTTCGCACCGAAGGATTTTCCACGTAAATTTGGTGACTTGTGTGATTGCCTTTATTCTTGCCCTATCACATTTGTGTGGTAATTCATTTGCTGCCATATTACTTTGTTTTACTTGGTTTGCTTGTCTCCTTTTGGTTCAAGTTGAAAGAGAAAGTTTAGTCTTGGGTATTTTCTGCTGCTACCCTATCGGGCTCTTTGATTGTGTGCCCGTCCTTCCCAACAAAATGGTATTAGAGCCTAGGTTCGGGCGTGTCAGAGTGGTGACTGCGGTTGGTGAAAAGTTTCCGGTGTAATGACAAGACTGGTGATCTACAGGTGGTGCCTTGTGTCGAAAGTCTTCTTGGTGAGTGGTGGTCAGGCGGCGTGTCCCGTTGGATGATAACGGCGATACAAGATGTTTGGCAGATCATGTGAAGTGACTTAATAGTTGAGATCTACGGTTGATGCCTCGTGTCGAAAGTCTTCTTGACAAGTGATGGTCAAGTGGAGTGTCCCACTGGTTGGTAGTGGCGGTACGAGGAGGTCACAAGTGATGTGGTCTTGGTTTGAGAGGGGGGATTGTTGAGTAGCAAACACAATCCCACATCGAAAAAATAGAGGGAACATGTCCAATATTTAAAGTATCACCCAACTCCACTAGTATGAGGCCTTTTGAGAGGTGCCCAAAAACAAATCCGTGAGGACTTGGCCCAAAGCGGACAATATCATACTAGTGTAGAGTTACATGCGGTCCCAACAATAATGTTTTAAAAATATATTAAATAATAAATACTCCCTCCGTCCCATTTTACTCGTCCCAAATTTTTTAATTGATTACTCTTTATTATTAGCATTCTTGAAAAATATTGTAAAGAGGAGTACCATTAAGAGTACACCATTAAGAATATAAATGGTGATTTGGTATTAATCGTCCATCAATATTGGAACTAATAAGAAGACACAACTAAGAGAGGCAAAATGGTAAAGTTACATTACCAATCATTGTTTTTTTAATAGTTGTGTCATCTCAATTTGAGACGGGTAAAATAGGACAGAGGGAATAATATCTAATAATAAGAATAAAATAATAAAGTAAATTATTTATTAATTTTTTAAATTGAATAATATTAATAAAAATCTATTTTTCTTAATATGAATAAATGTTATTGGGGTTGGGGGAGACATTTTGGGTGTGTTTGGTATGAAGAGTTTTCTCCTGTTTGGTTGGATTACAGGTTTTGAAAAATATTTTCTAAATCAACTTATTTTCCTTAAAACTAAGGAAAATGACTTCCCTTTAAAAAGTAAGGAAAACATTTTTCAAAACTCTCTTTCAACCTCACTTTTAAATTGAAATATTTATACAACTCTCAAAATCACTCATCCCTACTCCGACCCTCAATCTCCCACCCCACCCCCACCCCACCCCTACCACCCCTATATATATATATATATATATATATATTTATATATATTTTACCTCACCCCTACGCAAAACCGTACTTCCTTCCCCTTTCCAAAAACAAAAAAAATAATTTTTTTTTAAAAAATCAAACATTTTTCTTACCTCCTCTACCAACCTCCTCCTCC
>NC_061114.1:222377980-222410306 GCF_002878395.1 Capsicum annuum | reverse complement strand
CAAAAAACATATTTCAATTTTTTTTTACCCGACTCATACTCCCCTACACCTACCCCCCACCCCGTACTAGGCCCCAACCTTTCCCCACCCTCCACCCCCGCAAAAAAATTATTTTTTAAAAAATTAAAATTATTTTCTTACTCACCCTTACTACCTATTTTGACGACCCCATCATTGTCGTCGACAGTCGCTGTCACGTGCAGCCATTGTCGTTACGCCAACGATGATGACTCAACAAAGTCAATATTTTTGGTTATTTCATTCGTGTTGAATTAATTATATTTAAGAATGAAAATAGGTCTGAAAAAAGATTATTTTTCTAGAAAAATCACCAATTTTAAATGCTCACTACTTTAATCTTCAAAATCGAAATAAAAATACGAAATAACCGAACCGAATTTGTAAAAATCGAACCAAACTAAAATAATTTTGGTTTGGTTATGCTTGTCATTTTCGTCAATTCGAAAATCAAAAAACTGTACCGATATTCAACAATCAAACCGAACAAACCGAATGCACCCCTAAATATAAGTAAGAAACAACTTATTTTTTTAGAAAATATTTCTCCTCCTTCATATCGAACACACCTCAAAAAATATTTTTTGAGATCAAAAAATATTTTTCTAAAATGTATTTTTACGATTTAGCTAAAGATTAAACTGTATTTTTTGAAAAATATATTTTCATTCACCAATCAAACATTACAAATTATTTTTTGAAAAATATTTTTCATCCACCAACCAAACACAAGAAAACAAATAAGAAATCTACTTGTTTTTCAAAAAAATATTTTCTAGGAAAACATTTTTCATGGAAAATAATTTCCTTCCTACCAAACACAGCCTTTATCCCATACATTTTCCACATGGTAGATACGTCGTTCGTTTTAGTACATCTTTTTTAACCCATTGATAGTTGCTTGTCCCACGAGTTTCTTTGTATTTAACCGACTACTCCATTTCCTAGTTGCTTCCTATTTCTAATTTCCTTCTCTTTAATTGCACTTCTACTCCTTCAATTATTTATAGCTTTAAATTTTCATCCTAATAATATGTGATGGCTATTGGCAATCAATCTGATTTCATCAAGTAGTTGCCACGATTGAATAATAAAAGTTCTCTTTATAATTCTGTTTAGATTTCATTGGGTGAATATAGTAAAAGTCAATGAAATAAAATTTAATTCTCATGCGAAAAATTAAATTTAAAAAATAAATATCAATAAAAATGGATGATAAACCTTATTAGATATTAGACGCAATGATATCTAATAAGTTTTATCTAATATTGGATATCAATATATGACTCACCATACGAAAACAGTATTCTAACTAGATTTTCATAGGTTATTTATCAGAACCAACTGTAATATATAATATATCATATTGATAGTGAGTGCATCTAATCTCAAGTTATTCCTTCGTATAAAAAAAAATTGTAAAATTTCACTGTATATTGAAACTTTATGACCATATCCAGAATTATAATACAACAATATAGTACTTTGACAATTGAGCGTTTCAACTCATAATAACTCATATTTAAGCAAAATTTACATGATCAAAATCATAATTTACCTATATTGAAGGACTAGAAGTGCTAATTTCTATTTCCACTAATCTTCTTCTCCAAGAAATATGTACATTTTCAATTATCTTATCTTTTCTATATTAAAAAAATCAAATAATGCACCTTTACCAAATTGTCGAAAATATCCCTTCCCATTGCCTTTATAGTACAGTACTCCCTCAACTCTTTCCCATCTCATTTTCCTTACCACACTAAACAACCAAAACATGGCTGTTCATCTCTCCACTCTCTCAATCTCCTTACTCATAATGCTCATGTCCTCCGCCGCCGTAAATGTTACGGCGGCGACAGAGGACATGTCCATTATAAGCTACAACGAAAAACATCACACGATCAGCGACACCTCGTCAACGGTCCAACAACGGACCGATGACGAGGTCATGTCATTGTACCAATCGTGGTTAGTTGAGCACAAAAAAGTGTACAATGATTTAGTAGAAAAGGACCAGAGGTTCCAGATCTTTAAGGACAACCTTAAGTACATCGATGAACATAACGCTAAGCCGGAGAAAAGTTATAAGCTAGGTTTGACTAAGTTTGCTGATCTGACGAATGAGGAGTATAGGGCTATGTATTTGGGCACGAAGCCCGATGTTAGTCGGAGGTTGTCGAGTAGACAAAGTGATCGGTATGCTCCGAAGGTTGGAGATAGCTTGCCGGAATCCTTTGACTGGAGGGAAAAAGATGTGCTTGTTGGTGTTAAGGATCAAGGACAATGTGGTATGTGTGTCTTTTACTTGTGTTTTTGTTATATTTCACTTTATTTTCTGAGTAGTACTAATGAATATGACTTTTGTTGATGACAGTTGGTAGTTTGTTTTTTAATTTATTTATGGAAATCAGGCATACATGATGCTGATAAATCTGCAAACAAAAGTATGTAGTGATAAAATTAGCTTATACAAACTTAATTCATTTTTGTAGATGAGTTTGATTTTAGCTAAAGATATAGCCCAAAGTCTCAAATTGACTCCTAAAAATTTTAGTCAAAATATTTTCTAGTTTGATATAATGTTTAGCATATTTTGATCTAATAATCCATTGCAATCGTAATACAGTTTTGGATGAATCATTTATTAATCCAATCTACTTTGAACTCTTACATGAATTTAAGTCAACTCATCAAGATAAAGATAAAATCGGTAGTAGTTAAGCTTATCCTTCATTATTAGATATGCACTATTCTATTGTAATTTATGTCTTTTAATTTCTCCCTATTTGGACAGTCAAATAGTAATATTTTTTATCATAAATGTTTGAAGTATTTTCAATTATTGATTTATAATACTTTTACTTAATTTCTAAAAATAAAAATTTTATTTAATATAATTTTAAAATTCTATATTTAAATACATAGCACATATTAATTTGTTTGATCCTTATATTTCAAATCAAGTCAAACAAATCAAAAGAATAAGAGAATAGACAAATGATCTAATCTTAGTAAAGTTAGATTAGACTATATATAAGTTGGAAATGGTTCAACCTAATGTCGTACCGTTTGTATAGAAAAAACATTCCATAAAAAAGTTTATTTTTAGATCTTTTATCTGTGAAATTTAATTTTTCATAAGAAATTTCACATATAGTGAATGACAAAATTAATTGACAAACACTAATACTGCTTTTCCCTCTTGGAGAAGGCACCCTCTTCATAAGTTTGTAGCATGTTCAAATACTGTTGTTTTTATTTCTTCCTGTCTTTTGTCTTTTCTTTTTTCACCGTTTATTATTCATGCACAACTGTTGAAGCGTGAAACAACAAAGAATTAGAACATGAATTATATGATAGAAAAAACCTATTTTATTAATCAGTGACAAAGTTGTAACGAAAAAAGTGATCTCTCACTGTGTAATTTAACATAATTGGTAAAGTTTTTGTCATGTGACTAGAATGTCTGGGGTTTAAACTATGAAAACAATTTCTTGTAGAAAGAAATACTTTTCTGTTCCACCCCTTCTCCAAAATCTGTATACAATGAAAACTTAATACATCAAATTAAGTTGCCTTTTTAGTTTACATAAATTATATGCAAATTAAATAAGTTTATACACATCATAGATGAACTATATGTATATAATATGTTCACCTAATATTTTAAATGTAAATGATTAAACGGCTATTTAGATTAGTTATTCAATCATATTCAAAGGAGTGAGCACCAATATGACCTTGTAGTGTCATTTTCCTCCCGGATATTATTTTGCTAAGGTATCATGAAGTTTCTATTTTTTCTGTAATTACATCCTTCCTACTTTTGTTAACCGTGAAAGACTTACAAATTTGAAATTGTCACTATCCTCTTACAGTCAGGTGGTACCTCCTGATTCTGAGGTTGTATTTTAAACCTTATCAAACTTATTGGTGAATAATAATTATATTCTCAACTGTATCATACCTATTACCTAATATTGCATTGTCATTATTAAAATCTAGATTAGGACCATTAGGTAGCATTCCCAAGTACACTTTCGGCGGGGGGAGGGGACAAGGACATAGGGGATTGGGGTGTTCTTAATCCTATTTCCAGTCAAGTGGATAAATGTGTTTCCTTTTTATACATGTTTGACCGACAGGTAAAAAGAATACTCTAGACAAAAATATAGAGGTGATATTTTCACTTATGTATATGATATAATAGACATCCATGAAATTAGTTGAGGTAAGTATAAGTTAATAAGGAAACCACTATAAGTAAATGTTCATTGTAATTGGAACTTTTAATGTTTGCTTTGGTATTCTTTCCTTTTGTCATGAACTTGCCTCACCCATGTCTTGTAATTGTGTTTGTTATTTTAGCACATTGTGCAGCCTTTGATTGATTGGACTATCTTCCAATTTATGCTGAAGAAAAAATGATCTGCTTAAACACAACTAATGATTCTCTTCTTCAATTCACTAATTGTGTAACAATTGGAAAATGAAACAGGGAGTTGCTGGGCTTTCTCAGCAGTTGCTACCATTGAAGCAATAAACAAGATGGTGACTGGAGAATCGATCTCATTATCTGAGCAGGAGCTGGTAGATTGTGATACCTCCTATAACAACGGTTGCAAAGGGGGTCTCATGGACTATGCCTTTAAATTCGTCATCAACAATGGAGGATTAGACACTGAGGAAGATTACCCGTATACTGGCAAGGATGGAAAATGCGACCAAATAAGGGTCAGTACTGTTCTGAATCTTAATGAAAGTGAACTAAATACTTACAAGTCATGACGATTAAAGATTTTCATTTTTCTTTGAAACAATTGCAGAAAAATGCCAAGGTTGTCACCATCCAGGGGTATGCGGATGTTCCTGATAATGATGAAAAGGCACTGAAAAAGGCCGTCGCAGGTCAACCCATCAGTGTTGCTATTGAAGCTGGTGGCAAAGACTTCCAGCACTATAAATCGGTAATAATCTTTACTTTAGATTGGCCTGGTCTTTTGATCGGAATTATGTAGTTCTTGTTTCAACAAAAGAGCTAGTTACGAACCTAACTGGTTAACCAACACAATTTTGTGTAGAAATTGCACCTTATGATGGTATCTCACGTCTCAGACATAGATGGAGCCCATGTCCAATGGGGTATCCAGAACTTTCAACACACAGCGTAGAGTAGATATATATGTGAAAAGTTACTAAAAAGAAGTCGACAAATATCTCCATAATTTCCAAAGCATAATATCTTCATTGCTAAGTGCTAAGAATATTGTATCCGTGTAAGTTTAAATCTTGGATCTATCTATGCTCCAGGGTATCTTTACTGGACATTGTGGTGAAAATGTGGACCATGGTGTCGTTGCAGTAGGATATGGTAGTGAAAATGGCATGGATTATTGGATTGTGAGGAACTCATGGGGTAAGTCCTGGGGAGAACATGGTTACCTCAAAATGCAGCGAAACATTGCCAACCCAAAGGGTTTGTGTGGTATTGCCACAATTGCCTCTTATCCTATCAAGACAGGCCAAAATCCTCCAAAACCAGCTCCATCTCCTCCATCACCAGTCAAGCCACCGACTACCTGTGATGATTTGTACAGTTGCCCATCAGGAACGACATGCTGCTGTGTCTTCGAGTTCTATAACGACTGCTTTGCTTGGGGTTGCTGCCCTATGGAAGGTGCTATTTGCTGTAAAGACCATCACAGTTGCTGCCCACATGATTATCCTGTCTGCAATGTTAGAGCCGGCACCTGCTCAATTGTAAGTAATCCCTGCATGTTAATTCAAAGAAAAAGGTTAGCACATATATGTTGGATTGTACGACTGTTTTAGTTGTTAAGAGTGAGTACACTTTTATTTACTTAATTATATCTACAACAATATGATCGTTTCACTTGTTAACACACTGTTTTTTGTTGGTACAGAGCGAGAACAACCCTCTTGCAGTCAAAGCAATGGCACACACTCTTGCCAAACCTGTTGGGACCTTCAGCAATCAAGGAATGAAGACCACTACTTCCTGAAATGTCTCGAGCTAGAATGCTGAGAGACGAGAGAGCGAATTCACCCAATGGAGGATGTAGAAGTTCATGCCAGGCTTAATGTCCTCATTTTGGTATACTGAATTTGCAACATCTCATTTCCAGCTGAAAGTTTATAGACATAGGTAATTCCAAAAGCAGAGGATTTCTAGTTGCTGCTGCTGATTTCTGTATAGTGCTTCTTTTGTGCTTGCAATGCACTAAAACAAGATTGAAAAACTAGCTTATTATTCTGCTGTTTCTGATTATGTAAATACTTATTATTCCTTCATCAGGAGGACTAATCTGCTACATTCACCATGCTGTTTATTATTCCATTTGGTGCTTGTACTTTCATTTCACTAATAATATCAAATCAAAGACTATATTTCCCACCTCTTTTGAAATCTCAGTAGTCAGTAACGTTTAACGACTTACCAAAGAAAGTGTTAGTAAGATTCATTTTTCGAAGTCGAATTTTTCAATCTATCGAAGTTATTTAGGCAGTACAAAACAGATAATTGTGATACTATTATCCTGGCATGGCATGAATATTAGATCCATACGCAAAGAGTTCTAAGGCAGAATAAGGATGCATCAGATTTTCATACTTTCTTTTATAAGAGATGCAACACATTTTCATGCTTTTGAGCTTTGAGAAACTTCAAATAACTTGTGCAGATTAGAATTTAAAGAAATCAGATGTCCCAGGCTATCATCTCAATCTCACACATAGCATGCTGCATAACGGAGGAACTCCTGTTAGGGCATCCCGGTTAGTTATGCGACACGAAATTGGGTTGATACAATTAGTTGAGTCAAGAGTGGAAGTTTAAAGGCACCACTAAAGAAAAAATAATGTAGAAAACCCAGGTCAAAACAAATAAAAAGATGTTAACTTGATGCCCCATTTTGTAATGTTAGGTATCAGGCTAATTCCTCCAAGCTGTGTCTCTTCAGCTTTGCTAAAGTCATACCACAAAACAGTTCAAGAAAAGTAGCTTTCCTTCTTTCCACTCCTAATCGTTATCAGATCCTAGGATCATGTAAAGGCAGGAATAGGTAGCAACTGCCAAACAGATCAGAAAATTTCTTCAGTGGAGCATCAACTTCCGTTATCATGAATATGCAACAACATGACTAAACTGATCAACTGACAAAAACTACAAAAGTAAAATGTACAAATTCTTATTTGAAAATCCGAATTCTTTCTTTACAACATAATTTTTCAGAATCCTAAAAATATAAATCTGACTGATTTAGCAATCCACATCTTGATTACAACAAATATAAGCCACTCTACTGATATTAAGAGCCATCAGATTCAATTTCCTACCAAAAAGAACCATCAGATTTGATTTCTATTCATGTCAAAGTCAAAATAGGAAACTAGACGATAACAAATTACATAATAAAGCACCCAAAGATGTGGCTTGGGTCAATAAAGCGGATCAAGAATTACTAGATCTCAGGTTCAAATCCAATAGAGACTAAAACACAAGGTCATTTCTTCCCATCTGTCGTAGCCTTGGTGGACCGAGTTAGATGGTACATGTTATTAGTGGGAGCAGGCACGTGGAATTAGTAGAGGTGTGCAACATCTGCCCCAGACACCACGGTTATTAAACTACAAAATGAGATTGCAATAGGCACAAAAGTAGCCCGACACCACGATTATTCAAAAAAACCCTACAAAATGAGATTGCAACAGGCACAAAAACTGGCTCTGAGCCTCTGACACCACAATTATCAAAAGAAAACCACAAAATGAGATCGCAATAGCATGGCATATTCACATCAAATCCAAAAATTCACAAGCAATCCAAAGCCAAAATACATAAAATTGTCAAATTAATCAATCAAAGATAATACAAACGAGAATTTAAACTCAGGAAGACGACGAACAAAAGGACGAAACTCATCCTTAGGTTGGCTGGTACCTAGTCAATTGTTTCTACTGCAAACAAGATCTGCAGGACAGAGCATGGTGGTCTGTGTCAATATGATCTCCGCAGCCTTCATTGCTCCTTGGGTCTCTCTGCCGCCTCAAATATGGAATTTTCCTGCTGTTCGCGGGCTTGATATTCATCATGAGCTGCTTCATCTTGTTTCTCTTGCACGGGACATAGCAGGTTCCTGTAGAGGAAATATATCTTCTCTGGCAAAATCATTGGTTCTGGAAAAGATACTGCACCCCAGAGGAGAATGAACATGAATTGCACGGGAAGTCCCTACTACCAATCTAAGTGAACTTGGATTCCAGAGAATGGAGATGGCTTTCTGATTGATTTGTTCCATGAGAGAATGAAGTGCACATTCTTCAAAGAAAATTGCATACCTAAGACTAGAGTAAATGCACTATGAATGCCTAGATGAAGATCTCTTCATATATTTTTTAAACACACCCCAAGTATCATTTATTATCATGTTTAAAGTCTTAAACACTAAAATTGTCTTATCACCATGTAATTAAGCTTATACATGGATTTACAAGTTATCAACAACAACAACAACAAACCCAGTGTATTCCCACATAATGGAGTCTGGGGAGGGTAAGATATACGCAGTCCATACCACTACCTCCGACGAGGTAGAGAGGTTGTTTCCGATAGACCCCCAGCTCACGACACGAGATACTAATTAAATCCGAAATAAAGCATGGAAAAAGATGGAAAGACATAACTAATCCACCCACAAAGGATAATAAACAAAGAATAGTAAACAAATACGTAATAAGGCATGCAACAATGTGGCATAACAAGAAAAGTACACCCATCCAGTATTGCCCTACCCCAACGACCCAAACTATCACTAACCTTCTATCCTGATTCGCGTCCTCCAGATCTTCCTATCTAGGGTCATGTCCTCAGTGAGCTGCAACTGCTCCATGTCCTGCCTAATCACCTCTTTCCAGTATTTCTTCGGCCTACCCCTACCCCCCTTAATCCATCCAATGCTAGCCGCTCACACCTACGAACCGGGGCATCCATGCCTCTCCTCATCACGTACCCGAATCATCTCAATCGAACTTCCCGAATCTTGTCCTCCACCGAAGCCACTCCAACTTTTTCCCGAATGGTCTCATTCCGAACTCTCTCACCCCTAGTAAGCCCACACATCCAACGCAACATCCGCATTTCTGCCACCTTCAATTTTTGGATGTGAGAGTTTTTGACTGGCCAACACTCCGCTCCATACAACATGGCCGGACGAACTGCCACCCTATAGAATTTTCCTTTAAGCTTGGGCGGCACCTTCCTATCACACAACACCCCTGAGGCAAGCTCCATTTCATCCATCCCGCCCCAATACGGTAAAAGACATCCTCGTCAATCTCACCATTTCCCTGAATCATGGACCCGAGATACTTGAAACTACCCCTCTTGCACACCGCCTGGGAATCCAACCTTACTACCACGTCGTCCTCTTGCCGCAAGTCATTAAACTTGCATTCCAAGTACTCTGTCTTGGTCCTACTCAACCTGAACCTTTTAGACTCAAGGGTCTGTCGCCACACCTCTAGTTTATCATTCACACCCCCCGTGTCTCATCAATCAAAACTACATCGTCTGCAAAAACCATACACCAAGGCACCTTTTCTTGAATACGCCGTGTCAACACATCCAACACCAAAGCAAACAAAAACGGGCTAAGAGTAAATCCCTGATGCAGCCCTGTCAAGACAGGAAAATGCTCTGAATCTACTCCCGCCGCCCTAACCTATGTCTTAGCTCCATCATACATGTCCTTGATTGCTCTGATATACGCCACCGGGACCCCACTCACCTCCAAGCATCTCCAAAGAACCTCCCTAGGGACTTTGTCGTACGCCTTCTCCAAGTCAATAAACACCATGTGCAGGTCCTTCCTTTCCCTATACTGTTCTACCAGTCTCCACACCAGATGAATTGCCTCCGTCGTCGAGCGCCCGGGCATAAATCCAAACTGGTTCTCCGAGATAGTCACTAACCTCCTAAACCTCAACTCGATCACTCTCTCCCAAATCTTCATAGTGTGGCTTAATAACTTAATCCCCCTATAGTTGTTGCAACTCTGAATGTCGCCCTTGTTCTTATATAACGGGATCATAGTACTCCATCTCCAAGCCTCGGGCATTTTGCCGACTTGAAAATGTCGTTAAACAAAATAGTCAACCATCGCAAGCCGGTCTCGCCAGAAAACTTTCAAAAATCCACTGGAATCTCATCAGACCCCGTCACCCTACCCCTACGCATCCTGCGAACCGCCTCTTTGACCTTTTCTACCTTAAAGCGTCTACAATACCTAAAATCACGACACTCCTCAGAATGCTCCAAATCCCCTAACACTATAGCTCTATCCCCTTCGCCATTCAATAACCTATCAAAGTACGACTGCCATCTCATCTTAATGAGCCCGTCCTCCACCAACACTCCACCATCCTCCCCCTTAATGCCCTTCACCTGGTCAAGGTCACGACCCTTCCTTTCCCTAGCCTTAGCAAGCCTAAACAATCTTTTTTCCCCTCCTTTCGCCTCCAACCCTGCATACAAGCTCTCAAAAGCTGTCGTCTTAGCCGTCGTAACTGCTACCTTAGCCTCCTTCCTTGCTATCTTGTACTCCTCCCTATTGGCCCGCTTCTCTTCTTCATCCTTACTCTCAACTAACTTAGCATACGGCCCCTTCTTCACCTCCACTTTCTTCTTAACTTCTTCATTCCACCACCAATCCCCCTGACGGTGGCCCGCCCGGCCCCTAGAAATAGCCAACACCTCACAAGCAGTCTCCTTGATGCACTTAGCCCCCTATCCCACATATCATCCACATCTTCCCTACACTCCCACACCTCCATACCCGCCACCTTCTCTTCTATTACCCGCGCAGTCGTCGGCGTTAAACCGCCCCGCTTAATTCTAGGTCTACCCTCCTCACGCCCTCTCTTCTTATCTCGCTTTATACCCAAGTCCATTACCAAAAGCCTATGTTGAGTCGAAAGATTCTCACTAGGAATGACTTTACAATCTTTACACAACACCCTATCCTCTTTCCTAAGCAGGAAAAAGTCAATTTGGGTCTTGGCTATCGCGCTTCAGAAGGTAATCAGGTGATCGTCCTTCTTCGGAAAGCTCGAATTCACCACTACCAACACAAAAGACCTCGCAAAATCCAACAGAGCAGCTCCCTCTTCATTCCTCTCTCCAAAACCAAAACCACCATGCACATCATCAAAGCCTCCCAGTAACGACCCAATGTGCCCATTGAAGTCCCCCGCTACAACAATCTTCTCAGAACTAGGCAAGCCTCTCACCACCTCATCCAAAGCCTCCCAAAACTGCAACTTCTCCCCCCATCCAAGACCACCTGCGGCGCATAAACACTACACACATTCAGAGTAAACCGCCCAGTAACCAACTTAATAGTCATCAACCTATCGTTGATCCTCTTAACCTCCACTACCTGCCCTCTAAGCTCTTCATCCACTAAGATGTCAACTCCATTCTTACGCCTCTCGCTACCAGAGTACCATAACTTATAACCATCTACATCCCTTGCCTTAGACCCTACCCACCTAGTCTCTTGCACACACGCAATATTGATCCTCTTCTTTCTAAGAATCTTCACCAGCTCTATAGACTTACCCTGAAGAGTCCCTATATTCCAAGACCCAACCCTCAGCCTATCAACTCCAGCAACACGCCTTCCTCTACCACCCCTAACACCAGACCTTGGCCCCACTCCCCCACCCGCCCTCCCCTCCTCCCCCACCCCCAAAACAGCCCTCCCTCCCTCCCTTTCGGACATGACCCTATCTTGCCATCAAAGCCACAGCCACAACTCTACAAGAATACAAACAACGACAGTAATAAAGCAACAACAGGAAAAGGAAGGTACAAGTAAAGTAGATGGAATAATCGCGGAAAAAGTCTACCCCACAAATTAATACTAAGTCAAGCGATGTACTAATCCGGAACACAACTCAACAACAATCTCCAAACAAAGCAGCCAGACACTACTACCCACACAAGCAACAGGAAGGATGCAAAAAAGTGAAACAGAAGCCGTAACAAGAGACAGGGACACGACAGCAAAATAATATACAGGAAATCAAAAACTGACTGAAGTGGCTAAATGCCTAAAAGTGTAGATGTCACTGGTATGCTTGCTAGCTGCTGGTTCCGTCAATTTGATGTCAAAAATCGTTGTCGGAGTAAGGTCGCTGGTAAAAGGACTGCTGGTACGTTTCCGGAGAGTCGCCGGAGTAACGCCGGAGAGCTGCCGGGATCTGGACGTCTTCTGACCCGAACCACCTGTTTGACCTACCTATTTTGCCGCAGGTGAAACCCTTCCCCGTTGCTGGCGTCGAGTCGGCGGGAATCGTAGTTCCACCGGCGACCGGAGCGCCGGAACAAAAAGGGAATTTAGGGGGGGCGAGTACAAAGAGGAAATGGGGGTGAGGGAGATCTGGGGTGGGAGAGAGGTTCAACCTTACCTTTTCCGGCTGAATCGACGCCGGCGCCGGCGTCAGAAGCTGCCGGTCAGTCGGGGTGGAGCGTGAAGGTGAGCGTTAAATGTTAAAGGTGACCGTTGGAGAGAGAGCATTTCACAGAAAGAATCTCAAATAGCAGAAATATTTAAAGAGAATCAACGTGGATAAAAGAACAAAAAGGAAAGAAGTACATTGATGTGCACAGGATTTTTTTATTTTTATATTTTTGAAACTGATAGCATTGATGTATACAGGAAAATTACAGAAAAACATACCATGACATTGACATTATAGAAAGAATAATCGACTTGATCCTTCAAATATTGTTACTCATTCATCAAGCTAAGCTAGTAATTTGGCAAGCTCATCTACTCCTAAGCTTCCCTTTGGTACTGCATTTAGATAATCTTCTCTAACACCCTTCAACTTCTCCTTTCTCGTACTCTTTGTTGAATTGACCTTTCTACCTGAAACAGAAATTTCTTTTCTCGAAGAAGCTGGAGTGACTTTGGTGCATCCTACCTCCAAATCACCAGTTTCTTCTTCCCCATGTCTTTGAACTGACACTTTCTTAGGCCGATGCTGAAAAACTGGTCCAGGTGGGGCAGATTTAGAGAGAGCAACTGCCCTTTGGTACACAATGTCAGCATCGATAGTAGAATCATCTAATAGAACTGCACTCCCACGTTCAATAGCCTTCTTCCAAAGTAGTAAAATTCCTTCCTTCCATGGCGTGATTGAGCTTACCAGCTGACAGTTTTGGTTTGTATCTACAGATAAAGAATGCACCTTGTAACCAGTAATGGGAACCAAAGATGAGGAATCAGACTGGTTTTCTACATCATCTGAAGAGCTCCCCAACTCATTTTCCGGATTCACCACTGAATCATTCAACCTGGTTTTGCATTCATGGAAGTCACTCAGAATTCTAGAATTGTCACCTGTATCTCCTGCATACACCAGAGGGATTTCGCTTTCACTTATCTCTGTTTTTGTAACAGCACCAATATCTAAAGGAGCCTTATTGGAAGATTCCAAATAGTGATCCTCCGACCTATCTTCCTTTGTTCCGTCGCTTCTAACATATTCTGCATCTTCCTCGCCAAGAGGAGAAGTGTTAGTACTGAGATTGCAAGGATTCATTTCTGTAATTGGTAAGCTTGGACTTCCAGAAGTAGATGGAACCACTTGGCCTTCAAAGGATCGCTTAGTGATAGCAGCATTATCAGCTTCCAAATCCTTCCTTCTCTCAGGATTGTTTGTGTCTTCAGGTAGAGAGGATATCCAATCCCGTCCTCTCCACATGAGTATGTGCTCTTCCTCAAAAGAGATTAACACACATGGGACAAGATCCTACAGTTTAGAGAAAGCAACTTACACTAACGTCATATAATTTCATGCACTTATTTTTTCTTTCCTAAAAGTAATTTGTGTGTGCATACTTATAGCATTTACAAGTACTGGAAAGTGGAAATTGCTTTACCTTAAGCTTGGCACCTATCTTCCTATAGTCGCTTGGATTCAATCCTTGACAATTTATTCTCACCAATTCACAAGCTTCAAATGCTTCCCTGACATTCTTTGCAAGGTCACAATACACTCCATTTTTCGCTGCAAAACATTTAAGACATTATCAGAGAAATTTCTTGTCGGGTTTACCACGAGTAGCAAAAATAAAAGGTAACAGACCAAGCTTGCAGATAGGTATCAGATTGCGTCCTTTTTTGCGCATTTCAGTTGCTTCCTCTAAAGTTAGACCCTCTGGAACTCGCTGAACCAGCCTTGGGTAGACGGGAGTTACCGGCCGCCATAACATGAGAGGAAAGCGTGGCCGAGTTTTGTAGTTGTAGTTTCGACCACGGAAAAGGAATATCAAACCACCTTTATCATAGATAATTTTCCCACCTGTCTTCTCCTGTACATATAGGATACCAAAAAATGAAACCATGTCAAATAACTGGGTGAGGGGTCTGTAAGAAAAAGAACAGCTTGTACTTGAGAAAAAACAAAATAAATGATCAACTTCGGTATTTCTGGAAGTTCTATTTAGCCTACAATGTGAGAATTAGTTAGAATGGCAGGTGTATTTTCTAGTCAAGAAAACTTCTTCAGCAATGTGAGGTTATTCGAGATAAGGTGGGAGTGGCTTCGGTGGAAGCCAAGATGAGGCAAGCGAGGTTGAGATGGTTCGGTCATGTGATGAGAAGGAGCATGGATGCTTCAGTCCGGAGGTGTGAGAGGTTGGCTAGGGATGGTTTCAAGCGAGGTAGAGGTAGACCAAAGAAATATTGGAGGAGGTGATTAGACATGATATGGAGTAGCTTCAGCTTACCGAGGACATGACCCTGGATAGGAAGTTGTGGAGGAGGCGGATTAGGGTAGAAGGTTAGACTGAGTTTAGGATATTGTATCTTTTGGTGTGTTTCTTGGAGTATCCTGCTTATGGTATTATTGGATATGCTAATTTCTATTGTAGCTTGTTCTTTTCCTGTTCCTACTAATACTATACCCTATCTTGTATCTTGTTCTTTTACTATTCCTAATATTACTCTTCCTTATAATAGAATGTTTTATTTTGAGCTGGGGGTCTATCGGAAACAAACTCTCTATCTCACATTTGAGGTAGTGGTAGGGACTGCGTACACTTACCCTCCCCGGACCCCACTTGGTGGGAATGTACTGGGTATGTTGTTGTTGTTGTTGAAAACTTCTTCGGCAAAAAGTGCAGATTCTTCACTTTAGGAGGAAATGTCAATACCTCTCTTTAGGAGGCAGGCTAGTGCTCATAAATAGTGTATTGGAAGCTATGATGTCTTTGTTTCCTATACCACCTAAAGTAGAAAGGAGAATGGATGCCCTAAGGAGGAACTTTCTATGGCAAGGTAAAAAGGAAAAAGAGGTCATTTAGTAAAATAGAAAACTATCACACTTAGGAAGAAGCAGAGAGGCATGGGGATAAAGAACCTGAGCAACAAAACCAGAGTCTTCTCATAAAATGGGTGTGGAGATATACAAATGAAGAACACTCTTTATGGAGGATGGTAATGGAAGAAAAATATGGTGAGGAAGGGCCCTGGAAAACAAAGGTAATTTCCACTACATATGGGGTAAATGTTTGGAAGTCAATCAAAACTCCCTGGCAAATCTTCAGTGACAATAGCAGCTATAGAGTGGGCAACGGGCAGAACACTCCTTTTTTGGGAAGACAACTGGCTGGGACAGGGCCTCTGAAGACAAGGTTTCCTGACCTTTTCTCTATAAATCAGCGACAGAAGGCTACCATCTACAAAGTCTGGTCAGCTCAAGGGTGAACCTTAGCTAAAGAAGATTCCTAAATGACTGGGAAATCACTAGATTTGCTGAATTCTAAAATACACTCAACCAGTTCACAGGTTTTACTTTTTGGTCAAAATGATAATGAGATATGGTGGTTGGGTCACAGCTCAGGTAGATTGTCTGTTAAAGTTTCCTATCAGATGATAAGTCAAACCAGTACTATGACTGATCTATGGTACTAGAAACATATTTGGAAAGTGAAAGTCCCGTATAAAGTGGCTTGCATTGTTTGGTTGGTAGCTAGGAATGCCTGCTTCACTCAGGATAATCCAATGAAGAAGGGAGTACAACTATGTTCTAGATGTCACCTATGTGGAGGAGCGGCTGAAGCTATCAGTCATTTGTTACGACTATGTTCTAGACGTCACCTATTTGGTGGAGCGGCTGAAGCTATCAGTCATTTGTTACGACTATGTTCTAGACGTCACCTATGTGGTAGAGAGGCTGAAACTATCGGTCATTTGTTCCTTCACTGTACAGTGACTGTCCAGGGCTGGAATATTTTTCTAGCACTAACAGGGAGATATTGGGTCATTCCAAATAGCACTAAAGATATGTTGTCATGCTAGAACAAGGAGAGAAGACCTGCAGCTCAAAAGAATAGTTGAGATTTGATCTCTACTTGCATATGGTTGACTGTTTGGAAAGAAAGAAACTCAAGATTTATCTTTGATAACCGTGGTGTCTAGGCCAGCTTGCGAGCACCTCGACTACTTTCACAGGAAACCTACCACCTCCCACCAACAAGAGGTATGGTATTGCAGATATCACGTAGCTCTATTCACCAAGGCTAGGACACATGGGAAGAAATTTGAAGATAATGCAAACACAATTCAGAATAAAGATGAATTGTCTTCTGCTATTTCATTTTTGGTGTAAACATGAATACTCATATGCCTCTGAAAGTATAATAGATGCTCTAGAATTTTTGTGTATACTTTTGGTTCTCTCTTTGTTATTATGGTCTGCAAAGCCTTTTTGCTTTTAATACAAATTGTTACATTCTCAAGAAAAGTGCAGACTATTCACTGAAAAAAAGAAAAACATATCTGATTCTGTGCATCAAGCTTCAACTTACAGAGTCATTCTCGGGATAAAGTAATTTACAATGAGATTAGAATATGCAAAGACCTCTGTTCACAGAGAGTGATATTGTTCCAATGAAACAAAACAGTTACAACATCTTGCAAAGGGGTAAAATATATAAACTCCACCAACCTCTAACTTCTCACAAACATTGTCCATGTCCACAGTACACACCCCCTTGCATTTTATCTTGCACACCCTTTTCCGCTTCCAATGTGCATGGATGTTATCTAACATGTTATGTGTTAAGCCATCCCGTCCTGGAAACAGAAAAGGTATTGAGAGTCAGAGAGAAAAAAACAGAGTCAGCATATTCTTATTTTACATGAATCAAGAGGAGCGAATCAATCAAGAGCATTTTATGAACTTTCTAAGGACCATTAATACCTTATGTAAATCCAACTACCAACACTAGTGAACTGAAATTGAGCAAAGGGAAAACCTTCGGTCAGAAGATGCCTTTTAATGAGAATTGAGTTATTCACATCGAACCCAGATAAATGTTCCAAGATTGAGTCAAATCATCCTTATAGTAATCTATATACATCAGAACACACCAACACACACATAGAAAAAAAAATCTCCCTACTTACTCCTCAAGCAGTCAATCCCATAGAAACAAGAAAACATGAAAAATACTTGCACAACACCAAATAGGATTTGCAGAACTAGAAGAATTCGCATATAATTGGAATCAATCAAGGGGATTAAAAAGGTAAGAATGAGACATGCCCCGAGCGATTACATGTTTCCAAAACAAGTTGTTGAACTGTTAATTTAAAATAAAACATTAATATTAGCATATGATCCAATGTATCCTTCTGCTCTATTCGGTATCAGAATGAAATCGATACTTGATCCTTTAGTGATATTATATGTGCCAAATGCTCTACATTGCAAGAAAAACTTAACTAGCCCTTGAAGCTCGAAAAGTTCGAAAAACTTAACTAGCCCTTGAAGCTCGAAAAGTTCTACTTTTGTCCCAAAATAATTCACATTCTACAAAAAATTCACAGTAATACACAATCTCCCAATGATATACCTATATTCAATTGCCGCGTTGTTTTCTTAACACTATTTATAAGGTCCATTATCTCCTCCTTGGTCAGTGGCTCTCCCAATACCTCCTCTCTAGACTTAACATACTTAGGCCCAGAACCCGCCAAGAATGGTCCAGGAGCCTGAACTGGCTTGACCCCTTTCTTATGAGGCGGCGGCAACTGGAATGAATCAAATTCTGGAAGGTTCTTCTTGCTCGGTGGCAACGGTTTCCTACCAGTCCACGGCCTTCCCATTGACTCCGGGCCAAATGGCGACACTAAAGGCTCTCGCAGCTTCTTAGGCTTCAGCTTTGGTGTTTCAGTGTAACTATATTGATACACAAATGGGGCTTCTGGAAATTCATAACACACCCCATTTTCATCAACTTTGATATCAATAGCTGATTTTCCTCCTCCTCCTCCTCCTCCTGGGGTTTCTTCTGGAATCTTCCGGGGTCTAACCAGAGGTTTAAATGCAGGGTGTATTTGACGAGGGTTCTTCTGGAAACTTCTAGAATACTTGGATTTCTTCCCAGGTATGGAAGGGGAAGAAGGGGTTGAAGGCGTGCCAATGGATTTAAAGGTTTTGTTTTCTTGTGTGATTGGTGATGGAAGGGCAGGGTTGTAATTATTGGCAATGTTGAGGGCAGAATCGAAGCGCTTATGGAAGCGGATTTCATCTTCGATTTCCTTCTGAGTTCGTTCATGGCGGATGAATTTTTCAGCATTGGCGTTGTTCCACCGTGAGAAATGAACTTCAGTGGACGGCCGGTGGTTGTGCGGTGGAGCTGGTGGTGAGAAAATTGGGAATTGAATTAGGGTTCTTGAACTCATATTCACAAAGTTTTGCTACAACAAGATGATGAAGGTGAAGTCTTTAGAATACAAGGGGGGAAAGGCAAAAATATCCATATTAAAGTAACTCTACCCAAGGAGAAAGTAGACAAAAAATTAGGGACACCGACTACTTGTAAGTTATAATAATATTTGTGATAAATTATGAAATTATTTTATATTATATTTAATTAATGGGATAAGTTGATCAAGGATTATTTATCCCGTTATTTATATTTTAGTGATGAAATAAATTATTCATATATATAATAGAATAATTAATCTCAAAATTAATTATTCCGAGATAATGTGTTCCCAACCAAACCACACCGGTCTGGTGGTGTTTACAAATATCACTCTTCATGTCTTCATTCATAATAGTCCCTTGCCAATGGCTGAGTGACAAATTTGATTAATAGTTTGCAAATTTTTCTTCTCATTTGTATTATAAATGTATAAAATTAAATACATACTTATAATAATTAATATTTTACTTATATACGAATATAATTTTTCAATGAAGAGTGTGCACTTTACCATCTTTGGGAAAAGACATCATTTTCATTCTAAACTATACTCGAAAAATCTAAGACACACCTAAATTATTGGAGTAATCTAATACACACCTAAACTTATTAAAAGTGAAATTTTTTAACCCCTAAATCTGACGTGGAAAAAATATAATTATTTAAATCAAAAAAAGCTCATCAAAATAAAAAAATAACGAAAAAAAATAATTAAAAATTTTCCTCGCCCACCTTCCAAACATCTTCTTCTTCATCACCCCCACCCCCAAACATTTTCTTCATCACCCTCAACCCCTAAACTCCAACCCCACCCCAACCAACACATCTTCTCCATCACTCACCATCCCTAAACTCCAACCCCACCCCCAAATAATGGGAATTTTTCACACCCCGACCCGCCCACCCAATCGAATCAATGTCAATTTCACCTATAACCACCAATTTTTCTCACAATACCATTGATTAGTCATCTAATCCGTCACCATTATTGTTTTAGCTAACAAATTTTAAATTTTTAATATTTTTTTTATAGATTTATTCCAAATCACTAATTTCGAACTAAACTTAAACGGATTCGTGAGAATCTAATGACTCGTGATATTTGTCGGAGCCTTTTATCATCTCCGTTAGCATCAGCAGACTAAATGGACCTATAGCCCATGCTTTCTTCTCATCGAATTTGTAGACACCTAATTCTGTCCCTCTCGAAGACCCAAGCTACACATTTTTATCCTTTGTTTTACCACGTGCCTTCACCTGTATGATTATATCCCATAAAAATACAAAAAATAACAAACCCACTAACAAACCTAATCCCCCAAATATTCTTTTGTAACAAAATTAATCACCCCTTCTATCAATTTTGGACAACACATCACTACCCCATGCCCCATACCCCACCTCTCTACCCCTACCTAACCCTACCCCACGTCACTCCACTCCCCCTCTTTTTTTCTTGTCCAAGAAGAAAGGACTCAAAAGCAAAATACAATATATATATACCCACATACACACAAAAGAAGGAGAACAGTAACAAATCCAACAAAAAAAAATCATCAGCATTTTCTCCCTCTAGACTCTCACTCTCTCTCTCCAATAAAGTTCGCCGGCGACCGGCCGTGACACCACCATCCGACCAACGACGGTGACGATAACACAGCTTCAGCCGCAACTTCCTTTTCTCTTCCCCTCTGGCGAACTAGCGCCGACACCGCTCCGTTCTCCGCCTTCCAGATCTGTCTCATCACTATCTAGATCTGCCGCCGCCGTCCTTCCCTCCCTCCGGTGATAACAGCCACCGTCAACAACAACCTGTCGCCGTCCTTCCCCCCCTCCGGTGACAACAGCCATCGTCAAAAGCACCGACCGCCGTCGCTGCTCCTGCCGTCAGCGACCAGCGCCGCCGACCCGACCTCTTACCAGCAACGACGACAGCGCCGGCGTTGGTGCCAGCGCCGCTCCGCGTCGGCCAGCTCCGGCCGCAGCTCATCCACCGGTGACAACACCGTTCGTCGGTCGAGAATCCGACCAGTTCCGCTGCTCCGATCTCCTTCTCCATCGGCGGCAGTCACCGGAAACAGTGACGCCGGTGACCGGCAATGACACCCCGTCCGTTTTCCACTAATTCCGACGAAATTTTGCGTATGGGTCTTCTCGATTTTTCATAATTTCAGTCTCGGTTCGTTTGATATTTCTTATTCCTTAAGGTTTTGAATCCATCCGAGTTGTTTTGGTTCGTGTAAAGTTAGTTGAAAATCGTTGGTTTGGGGTTTCGAATCTGGGATCTTGGGTTGTTTTTGAAGTTTATTCGGATTTGTGGGTTATTCATCGTGAGGTTTTGTCGTGGTTTTCCAATCTGTTCGGTTGAACTCAATATCGAGTTTGGAGTTGTTCGTTGTGAGGTTCTCCGATCGAGTATTTTGGTCTTCGAATTTCTTTATTATCGACAAGGATTAATTTCACCGAGGTCCATTTCTTCTAACCGAATCTTTAATTTATTTTGACTTTTTATTGATGTTGTGGGTGTGGATGATTTATTTGTTGTGTGTTTGGTTTGAATCTTCGTTGTTTGTGTTGTGTTTGATGTTGGTTTCGGATTATGAGATGTGATTGAAAAATCGAAGCATGCACTAATCATGTGGTTTAAAGGGAATTCGGGGCGCGAGTTAAAAAAAATTTGTTAAAGTGAATTAGGATTAATTTTGATTTATTGTTGTTTTGATTCGTCGTTATTGTTATTTTCTCGTCTAATTATCAATTTCGTGATAGTATCATGGTAAGTCGAGCGGATAGGCAAATATAGGTCCGGGTAGGCAAATTTTAAAACTTGTTATTTTGGTTGAATGTTGGAATGTGCGTGTGAATGTCTTTGTCTAAATTATCGTGTTTAATTCAGATGTATTTATTTAGCCGGGGAATGCCCCGAGATCACTTGTATTTATTCACCGGGGAATGCCCTGATGTATCATGTTGGCGGAAAATGATCGAGATGAAGGCCCGCGGCGTTGGGTAAGGCATTGGAGCTTAGATTTAGTTTAGACTAGGATTTATATTTTCATTTTTTTTATTTTCTCGGACTGTAGAATTGGACTGGACTTTACGTTTTTGGACTGCTTTGTTTTGTTTATTGTTTGATTATTTGTGTTCTTTTGTGTGGTTTATACATTTCATAATGCCAAAAATAGTCGATACACTTTACCAAGCGACCGTGGTTGAACCACGGGATCGAGGGGTGCCTAACACCTTTCCCTCGGTCAACAGAATTCCTTAGCCGGAATCTCTGTTCGCAAACCAGTTTAAGAGTCAAATGGTTTCGAAAAGGATTTTTCAAAGGTGACTTGGCACACCGGATTATGCCAAGTGGCGACTCTGAATAAAAAATGTAAATAATCCTTTTCCGAAACAAAATTTTCATTTCTTGTCACTTAAATAATAAAACCCTTTCGACCCTTAAAATATACATTTTTTGGAGTACGTAAAAAAGGGTGTGACAGCTTCTGGCAACTCTGCTGGGGAATAAATGGCAAGTTTTCAGAATTCGAGCTATTTTTGGAGTCGTATCGGCTTTGTTTGACATTACGAGTGTATAAGCATTGTTTGTGGTTATTGTTTGTGTTATTTTCACTTTTGTGTTTTTCGTGCTCTTTGTTTATGGTATTTATCTTATGTGTTACCGCTTTATATCTGGCATTATGAGTCCACCCCCCGGCCTTCTTTCTGCAACAAGTCTGTAGTACACGTGTTGTACACAATCTCTAGTTTGAGTCACCCTTATTTTAGGGGAGGAGCCGTCGGTGTTATGGAGTAGGTGGAAAGCAAAACAGTCACTATCGACCATACGCTCCCCCGAACAGCCTTGTTAGTAAATCACAACGTAGGTCAGCCTTTAGGTCATGCTTATGTGCATCATACTGAGACCTAGCGGGACCCACATGACCCTTTGTAGGAGACTCCCCTCTAAAGCATCTCTACGTGCTAACTGTTGCATTTTTAAGGGTAACGTGGTCATTTGACGGACTGATTTTTGAAAAAAAAAATAAAAAAATAAAAAAATTTAGGAGTAAGGTGCGTAGGCAAAAACGAAAAAAGAAAAAAAAATAGACAAAGTAAGTCGAAAGGAATGAAAAAAGAGGAATGTCGTAGTTTATTTTATAATTCGTTATGACTTTTGTTTTTCACAATCCAAAAACTCTAAAAGATTTTTTTTATTTTTTTTACGTTTTGTAAAGTACCGTAAATTCAAAAAAAAAAGTTTTGTTTGTCTTTTCTACTTATTTGTCAAAAACAAATCTTTTCTACTTATTTGTCAAAAATAAAAATACCAAAAAGATTTTTCTGTATAATTGGTGGTGTCAGTCTTGGTTAAAGTGTCTAGCTGAAAAAAGAAAAAAAAAGTCTTTTTCGTTTGTTTTTGGTAGTGTCTCTTAAGTTAAGGTCAATTTATTAGTTAATCGTTAATTGTCCAATCTGGACGAACTACGCACCCCTGATTCTCCTCTTTCGGAAGTGAGATACGTAGGCAGCCTATTGTTGGTTCGGGGATCTTATTTAAAATATCTAAAAAAAAAAAAATAATAAAAAAATTAAAAATTTTCTTCACTTTTCATCTAGAGTAGGTGTTTCATACATGTCTTGAAAATGAAAATACAAAAAAAAAAAATCCTTAATAGTCGTAGGTTTTATTTTTGGTTGATCTTGTTTCAAAAAATTCAAAAAAAGATTTTCTTCGCTCTTTATTTAGAGTAGGTGTTTCATATACATCTTCAAGAGAAAACTACAAAAAGATTTTCCTTTAATAGTTTCAAGTTTCATTTTCATATGAAATTCAAAATTGAAAACCCCAAAAGATTTTTCTTTGGTAATCATAGGTTTCGTTTTGTATAGGTATTTTAAAATTAAAAAAAAAAATGCAAAAGATGTTCGTCAATTCTTTTGACAAATTGTTATTTTCTTTTCTTCTTAAAGTTTCAAGCAAAAGAATGAAAAAAGAGTTTAATTGACCATTTTGGCAAGACTGCCCGAACTACGCAAGATCTGATTCATGTACAACATGATACGTAGGCAACCTACTTTTGGGTTTGATCTAATCATTTTGTTTCATTGTTTTTCATTATTTTCCCTCTTTTACAGAAAAACAAAAGCCATAAAGAATGATAACATAAAGGTAGATAACGAGAGAAAAGAAAAGAGTAGAGATTGATAAAAAAAAAAAAAAAAAGAGAAAAGGAAAGAGAGGGAAAGAAAAATAATAATAAGTATAGATAAAAAAAATAGTGTAAAAAAAAATCAGGATGATGTTAAAATGACCTCGCTACCCTTAAAAGTTGGTAGAAATGAACATGAATTTAGGACAATTTTATCAATGTGATTCCCATGCTTGTTGTGTGCCCTAATCCTAACGGATGTCGTCTTTGATGAGCATGTTCTTTCAGATAACAGTGGTAGGTTTGCAGCACTCTGGCTAGTCACCCATACTTCACCAGATCCAAAGAAAAGCTCGCCATGGCTAGCAGGGAGATTGAAAATTCGCTCGTTGACTTGGATCAGGATCACAGGGAAGAAAGTTCTGAACACAATGATGAGGTAGTAAGGCTCAGGCAACAATTGATAGATTTGCACCGGGCATGGGCCAGCGGAATGCCTCCTCCTCCACTCCCTGAAGGTTTTGGGAATGTCTCTAATTGCCCACCGCTCTCTCAGGCGCAATTTTCTGCTCCTACTGAGTCACCTGAGCACGCGCCGGGGTTCACTCCGCGACATTACTATCCTGGCAGTTCTGGTGTGCGCTTGGCAGCTCCCCAATCAAGACCCGCTGCTCAGCCAGCGCCACCGATCACACCGGTATTCGTGGCTCCGCCACCACATGAAACTCCCATATATGTTGCGCGTCCCACAATGAGGCTTCCCAGGTCTGCCAGTGAGCCAGTACTGAAGGTTTCAGATGGTCAGTATTATGCCCCGGAGCCTACTTTGCAAATGAATGAACCGTATGGGTACACTCAGCCGCCTGCATTTCCATTTGATACGGAGAAACCTGTCGCGGCAGAGGAACAGGATATCATAGCCTGAAAATTGAAGAGTTTAGAGCAGGCTATGAGAAATCTGCAAGGGATCGGAGATTATAGGAGTGTTTCTTATAAAGATCTTTGCATGTTCCCAGACATCAATCTTCCCCTCGATTTTAAGATGCCTAAGTTCGAGAAGTATGCAGGACATGGTGATCCCGTGGCATACTTAAGACGTTATTGCAACCAGTTGAGGGCTGCAGGAGGAAAGAAAGAATTGCTCATGGCCTTCTTTGGCGAGAGTCTTTCTGATCTGGCCTCAGAATGGTTTATCGATCGAGATATTAATAAATGGAACAACTGGGATGATTTGGCTTCTAAATTTGTTCAACATTTTCAGTATAACATCGACCTGATTCCGGACGAAAAATCTCTGGTCAATATGAAGAAAAAGAGCACTGAAGGTTTTAGGGAATACGCGATAAGGTGGCGTGAACAGGCCGCCAGGGTAAAGCCTCCAATGAAAGAAAGTAAGTTGGTAGAAGTTTTCATTCAGGCGCAGGATGAGACCTATTTTCAGCATTTACTTCCGGCAATGGGAAAATCTTTTATGAAAGTTCTCAAAATGGGGGAGATGATAGAGGATGGAATTAAGACCGACCGAATAGTGAGTTTTGCCGCATTAAAAGCCACCACACAAGCGATTCAAGGTGGATCTGGCGCATTTGGAGGTAGAAAGAAGAAAGAGGACGTGGCGACCGTCATAGCTGGAACCCATTCCTATCCCAAAAGACCACCTCGCCCCTATCCTCAATCCCAAGCCCAAGTCTACACCCAAGCTCCATTACTACCCTCCACAAAACCCTTTATATTCCATTCCACCACCCCCATACCCAGTATACAGCGCGCAGCCATATGCCCAAACCCCTTCTTACCCGCAATGGCGCACGCAAGCTCCACAAAATCGCCCATTCGCTCCACCAAATTACCAAAACCCCTCCAGACCCAGTTTTTAGCCTAGGCCCGATTATAAGAAGGAGAAGGCGGTCAAAAATCAATTCACACCTCTTGGGGAGTCATATGCTAGCTTGTTTGATAGGTTGAGAAAGTTAAAGGTTTTAAGCCCAATTCAAGGAAGGCTTTCAAATCCACCGCCAAGGAATCTCGATTATTCTTTAAGGTGTGCGTACTGTTCTGATATGCCAGGCCATGATATTGAGAAATGCTGGCATTTAAAGAGATCTGTCCAAGATTTAATTGACACAAATCAGATGTTGGTCCAGGCATCGGAGGGTCCAAACATTAACCAGAATCCGCTGCCAACCCATGCTGAAGCCAATATGTTAGAATTGATATATGACGGGAAAGAGTCTTCAAGGGATTATAAGCCTATTATCAAGATACAGACCATTGAGGAGAAAACGATGAATGTAGTAGAGTCTTTGAAAGCAATGTCATTGAAATGGGAAGGAATGAGAGAAGATAAAGCTCAAGAAAGCACAAAGAAACCCTTGATCACAGTACAAAGCACCAAAAGGTATGTTGATTTAAGCCAGGATAAACCTAAGTTGACAGTGGTGGGAGCTCTGAGTCAACCCATCTTGACGGTGAAAGGAGCGTCTCTGCACGGTATAGTTCATCCCATATGTCCGAGTGGGAATGTGGGCACGTTTGGTCTGGGATTTGAGCCTACAACTGAAGATCTGAAGAAAGCCAAGGGAAGGAAAAAGGAAACATGGTCACTCCCTCGCCCAATGCCACTACTCAGTGAGTCATTTGTTAAGAGCGGTGTCACAAAGCATGTGGAATTTGAGGTTGAATTGGTTGATGACTTCCAGCACCTTTGTATTAAAGTTGATATGGTCGAAGCAAGAGAAGGTACCAGTATGGCAGACATGCAATTCATAGGTCCAGCGGTCCGGCTCAATAATTGGAAAGTCACTCCTCTCCCCGTCAGGAGGGAGTTTTGGTAGTTTATTTTATTTTTCTTTCTATTTATACGAGTTATTTCAGGGTTGTAAGTCGGATTTTAGTTTGTTTATGTTATGTTAACATCTGTGTTTAAACCCTTCTATCTTTTATTTAATGAAATGCAATGTCCTTTTTGTTTTGTGTCTAATATATTTTGTTTTTCTTTTCTTACACAGTTCTCTTTATGCTGATTCTAATAACATGATATGCATGCGGAATTTTCAGCCTGATCTTAAAATCCAAACTAATCAAGATGTAATGAAGCAGGATGGGGAATATGATGAAGAAAAAGCACTAGAAGAAATAAGCAAAGAGTTGGAACAGTTTGAAGACAAACCGAATCCTAATTTGAATGAGACTGAGCCCATAAATCTAGGGGATCAAGAAGAGGTTAGGGAAACTAAAATCAGTGTACATGCTTTGCCACGGCTAAAAGAGGGAACGATTCAAGCATTAATTGATTATAAGGATGTTTTTGCATGGTCTTATGATGATATGCCTGGTTTAAGTACTGAATTAGTAGCTCAGAAATTGCCAACTGATCCCGCGTTCCCTCCTGTCAAGCAGAAGTTGAGGAAGTTTAAAACGGATGTAAGTATTAAAATTAAAGAGAAAATCATGAAACAACTTGAAGCCAAAGTAATTCGAGTGGCTCGCTATCCCATGTGGTTATCCAATATTGTTCCCGTACCAAAGAAAGATGGCAAAATTCGAGTGTGTGTTAATTATCGTGATTTGAACAGAGCTAGTCCGAAAGATGATTTTTCACTGCCCAACATTCACATTTTGTTAGACAACTGTGCTAAATACGAGGTTGTCTCTTTTGTGGATTGCTATGCCGGATATCACCAGATCATTATGGATGATGAAGACGCAGAGAAGACATCTTTTATCACACCATGGGGAACTTATTGTTATCGAGTGATGCCGTTCGGTTTGAAGAATGCTGGAGCAACATACATGAGAGCCATGACCACTATGTTTCATGATATGATGCATAGGGAGATTGAGGTCTACGTGGATGATGTGATTATTAAGTCAAAAAGTCAGGCCGACCATGTTAAAGATTTAAGAAAGTTCTTTGAAAGGCTTTGCAGGTATAATCTCAAACTCAACCCGACAAAATGTGTATTTGGAGTTCCATCAGGAAAGCTGTTGGGGTTTGTAGTCAGTCGTCGGGGAATTGAATTAGATCCCTCGAAAATCAAAGCTATTCAAGATTTGCCCCCGCCCAAGAATAGAACGGAGGTAATGAGTTTGCTCGGTAGACTGAACTACATTAGCAGGTTTATTGCTCAACTCACGACCACTTGTGAGCCCATATTCAAGTTGTTGAAAAAGAGTGCTGCGGTAAAATAGACTGAAGAATGTCAGGAAGCGTTCGATCGAATCAAAAGATATTTGTCAAATCCGCCAGTGCTGGTACCCCCGGAGCCTGGTAGGCCTTTGATCTTATATTTATCAGTCATGGACCATTCTTTCGGCTGTGTCCTGGGTCAACATGATATCACAGGCAAAAAGGAGCAGGCTATTTATTATCTTAGCAAGAAGTTCACCGCATATGAGGCCAGGTATACTATTCTTGAAAGGACGTGTTGTGCCCTAACTTGGGTAGCACAGAAGTTGAAGCACTATCTCTCATCCTATACTACTTATCTCATCTCCCGCATGGATCCTTTGAAGTATATCTTTCAGAAGCCTATGCCAATGGGTCGATTGGCAAAGTGGCAAATATTGCTTACCGAGTTTGACATTGTATATGTGACTCAAACCGCCATGAAAGCCCAAGCCTTGGCAGATCATCTTGCTGAGAATTCCATCGATGAAGAGTACGAGCCATTAAAGACATATTTTCCTAATGAAGAAGTGTCGTGTGTTGATGAAGTCGTTATAGATGCTGATCCAGGTTGGAGGTTATTTTTCGATGGAGCTGCCAATATGAAAGGAGTCGAAATAGGTTCTGTTCTTATCTCTGAATCGGGACAACATTTTTCGATGACAGCACAACTTCGATTCTACTGTACTAACAATATGGTAGAGTATGAAGCCTGTATTCTTGGCTTGAGGTTAGCTGTTGATATGGGAGCCCAGGAATTATTAGTGTTGGGAGATTCGGATTTGCTCGTCCATCAAATTCAAGGCGATTGGGAGATGCGAGATTTGAAGCTCATCCCGTATCGACAATGCTTGCAGGAGCTATGTCAACAGTTTGTGTTAGTGAAATTCAGGCATATTCCAAGGATTCATAATGAAATTGCTGATGCTTTAGCCACTTTGTCTTCAATGCTCTAACATCCTGATAAAGCTTATATCGATCCAGTGCATATACAAAGTCGTGATCAGTATGCTTACTGTAATGCAGTTGAAGAAGAGCTCGATGGAGAATCTTGGTTCTTGGATATCAAGCGGTACATTCAGTCAGGAGAATACCCAGCATATTCCACCAACGATTAAAAGAGGGCTATTAGGCATTTGGCTAGTGGATTTTTCTTAAGTGGGGGAATCTTATATAAGAGAACCCCAGATCTGGGACTTTTAAGGTGTGTAGACGCAAAAGAAGCCTCGACAATCATGGTTGAAATATATTCTGGAGTATGCGGGTCGCATATGAACGGTCATGTCTTGTCAAAGAAGATCCTTCGAGCAGGTTATTACTGGCTTACTATGGAAAGGGATTCTATTCAATTTGTTCAAAAGTGTCATCAATGTCAGGTACACGGTGATCTGATACGTTCTCCTTCTGTTGAGTTGCATGCAATGGCTTCTCCATGGCCGTTCGTAGCTTGGGGAATATATGTGATTGGACCGATTGAGTCGAAGGCATCAAATGGACATAGATTCATTTTGGTAGCCATTGACTACTTCACAAAGTGGGTGAAAGCAGTAACTTTCAAGTCAGTGACAAAGAAAGCTGTGGTAGATTTTGTTTATGCCAATATCATTTATAGATTTAGAATTCCTAAGATGATCATTACAGACAATGCTGCCAATCTCAATAGTCATTTGATGCAAAAAGTATGTCAACAATTTAAGATCGCACATCGAAATTCTACTCCATATCGCCCAAAGGCCAATGGTTTTGTAGAAGCCACCAATAAGAATATAAAAAAGATACTGTGAAAGATGGTACAAGGATCTAGACAGTGACATGAAAAGTTACCATTTGCATTACTAGGTTATCGCACCACTGTTCGCACTTCAACAAGGGCAACTCTATATTTATTGGTGTATGGGACAGAAGCAGTCATCCCTGCAGAAGTTGAAATTCACTCTCTTCGAGTCATTGTAGAAGCAGAGATTGATGAGGATGAATGGGTAAAAACCCGACTGGAACATTTGAGTTTGATTGAGGAAAAAAGGCTAACGTATGTGTGTCATGGCCAGTTGTATCAGAGGAGGTAGGCTCGAGCGTATAACAAAAAGGTCCTTCCCAGGAATTTTGAAGTTGGTCAGTTGGTATTGAGACGTATCCTTCCTCACCAGGTTGAAGCGAAAGGCAAGTTCTCCCCTAACTGGCAAGGTACCTTCATTGTGAAGAAAGTGTTGCCCAGTGGAGCCTTATATTTGACAGATATTGAAGGCAAAATGGCAGAAATGGCTATCAATGCTGATGCGGTCAAAAGATACTATGTATGATATTTGATCCTTTGTTGAGTTTATTGCATGTTTAGTACTTGCATTCTTGAAGATTGAGATGATGAAGACATTTTATTCTTCTATCCAAACATTGTGTCATCCCTTGTTTACCCGTTTGAGTTTTGTTTTATTTTTCTTTCATATCCCTCTTTTAGAATCAAAATAGAGTCAAAGATAAATGTCGAGGAAAGGAGAATAAAAGAAAGAGTTCGAAAATAAAATAATAATAATAAAAAAAAATAAAAAATCAGAAAGCAAAATCAAATCAAAACAAAGAACAGGCTGATGGAACTACGTCCGACCTGATTCTCCTCTCTCGGGAGTGACATACGTAGGCTGCCCTATTTTGGGCTCGGTCCAACCAAATAAAGATTTAAGATTCACCCAGTCAACGAAGCTGGGGCATGAGTTAATGTGTTGTTTGAGTCGATTCCAAAAATTGTAAGTCCCACCCCCACTTGAAGTATCGTTTGAGCCTCTTACCATCTTTTCTGACCTTAACCAAAAGCCAAGTTACAACCAAAGAAAGTCCTTCAGATCAATTTTTGATAATGTTAAGGCTAAACATGCAATGGATATGATGATACATTGTGAAGTACCACTTGTCTCCCTCAACATAAGAAATCAAGAAAGAAATACAAAATGAGAGAGTCTTATTGGTGAAAACCCTCACGGGCATCATAAGGCGATGGTGAGTTGAGAGAAAATGAAAATGAGAGAGTCTTATTGGTGAAAACCTTTGCAGGCACCATAAGACGATGGTGAGTTGAGAGAAAATGAAAATGAGAGAGTCTTATTGGTGAAAACCTTTGCAGCCACCATAAGGCGATGGTGAATTGAGAGAAATACAAAAATGAGAGAGTCTTATTGGTGAAAACCCTCACGGGCACCGTAAGGCGATGAAAAATTCAAGAGAAAAGTGAAAAGTGAGAAGAAAGAGATTTATCGGCGAAAGTCTTTTAAGATGTCGTCAGTCGAATGTGATGTATGAGTCCAATGGATTTAAAAAAGCGGCTCAGCAACAAAGGCATGAACTCAACAACAAATGGGGAGTTTGGATAGGAAGATCAGGCAACTCAATCCAAAATGCATGTCATACTCATTGGAGTTGGTTGTCATATTTAGATAAGTCTTCTTTTTGAATATGGGACATTGCCCTTTTCTTTCATTTACCTATTCATGCTTTTTTTTATGTCATTTATCAAAAATAAAAGTCCCCATCATTTTCTTTACATTTTAAGTCAAGTCTGTGTCAAAACAAGCGAGAAAGGACTTCAAAATTTACTACCAGTCCTTCCAAATATGAGGAAAAGCCAAGGAACAACACAGGAAAGAAATATGATCGTAATTCAACACGAAGCAAAGGAAGTCTATCAACCGACAGGCTATTGAATTCGGGGAAGCATTCAGATTTGGGAAAGAAAGTGCACCTCAGGGGCATGGTAAAATGGAAACCCATTGTACGAGTCAGCACTCATTTCCCTCAATTTGGATCCAGGTCAATGATGCAGCAAGACAGGGCAAGTGTTAGCAATTTGGAACAAAGATGAAAGGAATGAGTGCTGGGCAGATACCTGAGAAGTCAAGATCTACAAGCCACCACTAAGTTTTTAACTGACAAATTTTCTTTGATTGAAACAGGGGCAAATTCGCTTCACTTAATTCAGCTATCATTGGAAATGCACATCGATGGGATTTTATTTTCTGTTCAGGACCCTCCTGAAAAATGAGATTTTACTTTTTGTTCAGGACCCTCCTGAAAAATAGGATTTTACTTTCTGTTCAGGACCCTCCTGAAAAATGGGATTTTACTTTCTGTTCAGGATCCTCCTGAAAAATGGGAATTTACTTTCTGTTCAGGACCCTCCTGAAAAATGGGATTTTA
>NC_061114.1:222344584-222377880 GCF_002878395.1 Capsicum annuum | reverse complement strand
AGGACCCTCCTGAAAAATGGGACTTTACTTTCTGTTCAGGACCCTCCTGAAAAATGGAATTTTACTTTATGTTCAGGACCCTCCTGAAAAATGGGATGTTACTTTCTACTCAGGACCCTCCTGAAAAATGGGAATTTACTTTCAGTTCAGGACCCTCCTGAAAAATGCAATTTTACTTTCAATTCAGGATCCTCTTGAAAAATGGGAATTTACTTTCAGTTCAGGACCCTCCTAAAAAATGAGATTTTTACTTTCTGCTCAGGACCCTCCTGAAAAATGGGACTTTACTTTCTGTTCAGGACCCTCCTGGAAAATGGGACAACGCTTTCAAAAATGAAATACTACTTTACTATAGTTTTGTTTGAGATAATTTTTGTTCTAGTTTTAATTTTGAGTTTCAGGAGCCCACCTGAAGAACAGGGTGATGAAATAGCAGGTCAGGAGCCCGCCTGGAGAATAGGGTGAAGAAACGAAAAGTCAAGCAACAAAGTGAAGCAATTGAAAGCCAAGCAACAAGTTGAAAGAAATGGCAAGGCAGGGGCCCACCTGAAGAATAGGGTGATGAAAGTCGAGTCAAGAACCAACAAAAGTTGTATAGATAGGATTTTTGTAATTTCATTTATGTTTTAACTTGTAATTTTTATTTTGATGTAATAACAGAGCCGCGGACCGGAACCTCGACGGAACCTCACTCGACTCTCCAACTCGGTATAGTCCATCTCCGTCCAATCCTTGGAGATACTTGTCACTTGATCCCTTCATAACTTGGGTGGGTAGGCTGTCCTAATTCAAAACCCGATAGTCATTCTTTCTTCTGGTTCTTCCTTTGAATAATGGTCGGGATAAAATTCTGTCTCGTTGTCTACTTCTTTGTTTGAAAACACTGCGTGTTTACATTCAAAGGGGGCATGATGTAGACACCTAATTCTGTCCCTCCCGAAGACCCAAGTTACACATTTTTATCCTTTATTTTACCACGTGCCTTCACCTGTATGATTATATCCCATAAAAATACAAAAAATAACAAACCTACTAACAAACCTAATCCCCCAAATATTCTTTTGTAACAAAATTAACCACCCCTCCTATCAATTTTGGACAACACATCACTACCCCATGCCCCATACCCCACCTTCCTACCCCTACCTAACCCTACCCCACGTCACCCCACCCCCCCTCTTTTTTTCTTGTCCAAGAAGAAAGGACTCAAAAGCAAAATACAATATATATATACCCACATACACACAAAAGAAGGAGAACAGTAACAAATCCAACAAAAAAAATCATCAGCATTTTCTCCCTCTAGACTCTCACTCTCTCTCTCCAATAAAGTTCGCCGGCGATCAACCGCAACACCACCGTCCGACCAACGACGGTGACGATAACACAGCTTCAGCCGCAACTTCCTTTTCTCTTCCCCTCCGGCGAACTAGCGCCGGCACCGCTCCGTTCTCCGCCTTTCAGATCTGTCTCGTCACTACCTAGATCTGCCACCACCGTCCTTCCCTTCCTTCGGTGATAACCACCACCGTCAACAACAACCCGCCACCATCCTTCCCCCCCTCCGGTGACAACAGCCACCGTCAACAGCACCGACCGCTGTCGCTGCTCCCGCCGTCAGCGACCAGCGCCGCCGACCCGACCTCTCACCAGCAACGACGACAGCACCGGCGTTAGTGCTAGCGCCGCTCCGCGTCGGCCAGCTCCGGCCGCAGCTCGTCCACCGGTGACAACACCGTTCGTCGGCCGAGAATCTGACCAGCTTCACTGCTTCAATCTCCTTCTCCGTCGGCGGCAGTCACCGGAAACAGTGCCGCCGATGACCGGCAACGACACCCCGTCCGTTTTCCACTAATTCCGACGAAATTTCGCGTATGGGTCTTCTCGATTTTTCATAATTTCAGTCTCGGTTCGTTTGATATTTCTTATTCCTTAAGGTTTTGAATCCATCCGAGTTGTTTTGGTTCGTGCAAAGTTAGTTGGAAATCGTTGGTTTGGGGTTTCGAATCTGGGATCTTGGGTTGTTTTTGAAGTTTATTCGGATTTGTGGGTTATTCATCGTGAGGTTTTATCGTGGTTTTCCGATCTGTCCGGTTGAACTCAATATCGAGTTTGGAGTTGTTCGTTGTGGGTTCTTCGATCGAGTATTTTGGTCTTCGGATTTCTCTATTATCGACAAGGATTAATTTCACCGAGGTCCATTTCTTCTAACCGAATCTTTAATTTATTTTGACTTTTTATTGATGTTGTGGGTGTGGATGATTTATTTGTTGTGTGTTTGGTTTGAATTTTCGTTTTTTGTGTTGTGTTTGATGTTGGTTTCGGATTATGAGATGTGATTGAAAAATCGAAGCATGCACTAATCATGTGGTTTAAAAGAAATTCGGGGCGCAAGTTAAAAAAAATTGTTAAAGTGAATTAGGGTTAATTTTGATTCGTTGTTGTTTGGATTCGTCATTATTGTTATTTTCTCGTCTAATTATCAATTTCGTGATAGTATCATGGTAAGTCAAGCGGATAGGCAAACATAGGTCCGGGTAGGCAAATTTTAAAACTTGTTATTTTGGTTGAATGTTGGAATGTGCGTGTGAATGTCTTTGTCTAGATTATCGTGTTTAATTCAGATGTATTTATTTAGCCGGAGAATGCCCCGAGATCACTTGTATTTATTCACTGGGGAATGCCCCGACGTATCATGTTGGCGAAAAATGATCGAGATGAATGCCCGCGGTGTCGGGTAAGGCATTGGAGCTTAGATTTAGTTTAGACTAGGATTTATATTTTAGTATTTTTTATTTATTTTCTCGGACTGTATAATTGGACTGGACTTTACGTTTTTGGACTGCTTTGTTTTGTTTATTGTTTGATTATTTGTGTTCTTTTGTGTGGTTTATACATTTCATAATGCCAAAAATAGTCGATACACTCTACCAAGCGACCATGGTTGAACCACGGGATCGAGCGATGCCTAACACCTTCCCCTCGGTCAACAGAATTCCTTAGCCGAAATCTCTGTTCGCAAACCAGTTTAAGAGTCAAATGGTTTCGAAAAGGATTTTTCAAAGGTGACTTGGCACACCGGATTATGCCAAGTGGCGACTATGAATAAAAAATGTAAATAATCCTTTTCCGAAACAAAATTTTCATTTCTTGTCACTTAAATAATAAAACCCTTTCGACCCTTAAAATATACATTTTTTGGAGTACGTAAAAAAGGGGTGTGACGGAATTCTTTCTCCATTAAATCAAGATACAAACTTTTAATCACTTTAGATGAATTGAAAAGTTTGCAACTGATTTTTTCAACAAAGGACACAACTTGTTTCTTCAAATAGTCCCAAACTCAGCAAAAGAAAATCTTTAATTAATGGAATATCCTCATAATTCTCAGTTCCAGGCAAAACAAGTTTTCCTTCAATTTCCCAAAAGTATGAATATGTTGAAACTTCCCAAAACTCAATTCAAGAAAAGAAGAAATTTAAACATGGTTTCTGGGCTTGGGAGCTTTAATAACCTGAAGTTGATATGGATTGGTGGACCGTATGAAAGGTAAAAGAGGAGTGCAAAGTTGCATTAGTAGTCCAGTAAGAAAAAGAAAAAAAATTGAACAATGAATATTTTGGACAACAATGGAGATTTTGGATATTGAAGAAAAAGAAAAAAAATTGACCTCATAACAATGGAGGTTTGGGACAACAATGAAAATTCTGGATATTGAAGAAGAAAGAAAAAGAATTTAAATTAAAAAGAAAAAAGAAAAATTTATGAAAATAATAAATTTATTATCTTTTTCGTATCATGCTGATGTGGCGTTGACGTGGCAGACGCGTGTACAACATCACACTACGTGCAAGTGGTATAATGCCTGACAGGGTGTAAAAAGTATCACTTTTTTATAATTTAGGTGTATAATAGGTCACTAGTATAGTTTAGGTGTGAACTAGACTTTTTGTGTATAGTTTAGGATGAAAACGATGTCTTTTCCCTACCATCCTTTAATATAGATGGCTCCGCACATGTCCCTTACTCCACTTTTACTTGTTCAATAATTATCTAACAATACTTATTCAGTTTAAAAAATTACTAATAAATAATTTGTCTATTTTATCATTATCAATAGTTATACTAACAATCTCTCCCCAATCAATCGCATAACTGACTGTAAGAGAGTTGTCTACTATTTATGTCATGTCTTGGCTAGTGAATACGAGATTAAATATGATTTATTATTCAATACATTTCTCAAAGCATTAAAAATTATTATATTTAAAGAATAATATGATAAAATTACATTCATCATTTACTAAAGTATTTCTTAACCTATGTCGAAGGCAACAACTATTGACGAACGGATGGACTGTATTTTTACCTATACAAAATTAATTGACAAACACTAATGCTTTAACCATGCAGTTTATTATTCCATGTGGTGCTTGTACTTTCATTTCACGGAGAAAAATAATTTCGGAATAAAGTTTGGTAGTATAAGTTAGTACTTAATTCCGAGACTATTTTATCCTACCACTTATAATAAAATAGTTGAATTACTATGAGATATCCACACATGAAATGTCCTTACTTATCTCATCCAAAATCGTACCAAACGACCCTTGTAATATCAAAGACTATATTTCCTTCCTTTGCAATCTCAGTAATCAGTAACGTTTAATGACTTACCAAAGATAGCGTATCTTACATTCATTTCGTTCGCTAATAACAAATCGAAGTATAAAAATTGATATACACGAATGCTAAAATTTGGAACCTTTATTGTTCATGCACTAATTCCACTGAAAATGTATCTGTTTGAAGCTGCCAAGTTGGGCACTTTGCACTTTCCATTTTGAGATGCCACTAAAATAAGAAATGAATGTCTGGTGATTATTTTTGCTTCTTGTACCACAAGAATAAGTGAACAAGTACAACTCTCTGACTACATCGAAAATGAAGGGGGAGATGAAGACCATGTTGTTCAAATTCAACAAGTTACAATATGCAACCAGAGAAATGTTGTTAATCTTGTTGTTTATCTTAGTTCTGTTTTACTTAAGGTGGATTAGTAGTCATAACGATCAGTATCATCAGCTAATTACAAATCGGAGCACAGACAAATTAAACAAACAAATATTCATATTAGCAGGGCAGAGCAACATGGCCGGCCAAGGCGGAGTACACAACTTCACTTGGAATCGTATTATACCTCGCGAATGTCAACCTGATCCATACAATATTCTTCGATTAAAGGTAAATATGAAGTGGGAGATTGCACACGAACCCCTTAATTACGCGGTTGATTGTCTAGAAAGTTGTGGAGTTGGTCCTGGAATGGTATTTGCTAATGCAATTCTTAAAAGAGATCCAAATTTCGGGGTGATTGGTTTAGTGCCATGTTCAAGATCAGGTACTGGAATCGATTTATGGGATCGTGGGAATTTCCCTTATGAACAATTGTTAAGTAGAGCTAAGGTTTCTCTTAGAGATGGCGGAATAATTAGAGGACTATTGTGGTACCATGGTGAAAGTGATTCAAAACGCCAGAAGATTCCAAGACATTATAAGTCCAAATTAATAAAGTTCATTCGAGATTTACGTGCTGACTTGAATTCTCCAATCCTTCCTGTTGTTATGGTAAATTACATATACATCCCTTAATTTCTTTCGCTCACTAGTTTGATTTATGTACATATAATCCTAGAGAAATGGGAATTAGCGAGGGACAACTCCTGTCATTAAACTATAAAAATCTGTCGCTAATTCTATTTGAAGCTAGATTTGTGATGGACTATCAAAAAAATCATTTTAGCTACTGACTATCATTGTGCTTACAAGTTAAACATTTCTTGAAGACTTGAACCTATACATGCTTTTGAACAAATTCTTAGCTTTAGCAAAGGTATTGTTATACTAGTGTTAACACGGATTTAAGTTATATATATTGATTGTGTGATATGTTTTATGTTAGCGATGCAATTTCGCTGGATTTAACATGTTCTCACTCTATTTTTGAGGTTCTCATTGAGTTACCTATTTAATATTCTTGTTGTCATATGAAAATTCTTTATATGAAGAGTTAGTTATTATTATAGATTAATTTTACCTGATGCTGTAAAATATATGGAGTAATCTGATCAACCAAAACAACTATAATTTCTTTTCAATTTTATGTAAAAAATCAATATTAGTATAGACAGATATTTGTAGTTACACATTATCAATTATGTTGCAGAAGAAAAAAAGTTGTAGAGAAGTAAGCTAAAATCTTCTTTTTTGCAGGTTGTTTTACATTATCCAAAAGAAGAATTAGCAAAAAAATTTAAATTTGTAAATGTAGTGAGACAAGCACAGATGGATATTGATCTTCCAAATGTAATAAAGGTGGATGCTAAAGGTCTACCAGTGGGTTCTGATGGCATTCATCTCACAACCCAAGGCCAAATCCAACTTGGTAATATGATGGCTCAGGCATTTCTCACCACCAAATTTCAATCTGTTAAATTCAACTCAAACAAGATTTATCATATGATGTAGCTAGTAGTCTCAATCTATGTAGCTCGAACTCTCCAAAAATGTCCTTTGATGTGCGTCCGGTCCTTCCAAAGTACAACGTTTTTGAAGAATCCGACACGAGTAGGACAACAAATTTTGGCCTACTTGTATGTATTCATAATGGTACAACTTACAAGTTTCATAATTTACTAAAGTGGAGTCAGAGGCGGAATCAGAATTTGAAACTTATGATTCAGGATTCTAGTGCTTGTGGATGCTAAACTTAATCCGAATAAATATTTAGACCAAAGTTACTGAGTTTGGTCCGTAAACTATACTCTAACTCCGCGCTCGGAGTGGAGTAACGTTTTCGTAACGTAGGGCCCTTTGTAAGAGCATATATAACACGTACCATTAAGTCAGTACTCATACTTTTCATGAATAAGTAGCATATTGTCCCCAGAATAGTGAAAAGGAAAAATATCAGAGCTAGGGACCATCCATCCTGTCTTTGTGCTACAACTTTCTTTGCTTTGTGGGTCTAATTTTCAAGTAGTGTTTTAACACTTCCCAAGATTAGCTTTCAAATTTCATGATTACTTTCTTAATGTAGAATATAATCTTGAACCTTGCTTCCCTAATCCCTAGTAATTGTCCTATAGTTAGAGGTTCAAATCACATAATAGTAATAGTGAGTTTTAAGTCTTATATACAGATAATGTAAAATGTATTTACCCCATCATGACACTTGATTATGCATAAATATCAATGATATTAATTAATATTCAAGAATTGTTTTGATCCAATCCACAGGAATCAATAGAAAAGACAAATCTCTTATGATACATCAGATCCGATTCCGTTATTGATCTTTCATTTCATAAAATCTCTCTTCTGATTCAAAGGTAACCTAATAAAAATAGTAACTTCTCAATGTACATTAAGTTAAATACAGAAAGGAATTAGGTGGTATTAAGGAATTAGTAAATACATTGGTCCAGAGCTGCCCCTACTATCTCCCTAAATATTGGTACAACTCTGTTTGCAATAAGAAAAGTGGGAAACAAGTAGGCAAAAGATCAACATCTAGCTGATCTAACCAGTGATGTGATATATATATATATATTGTAATTAAATTCTTGAATTGGAGGACACTAGCTGCCAACTCATTTTGGGAACCCTTTCAAAGGACAATAATTTTCTCCCCTTACCTTACTTTAGAACCTGATAAACTGGTCCCCTAGTGTAAAAAAGAGTTGCTTTGCACACTAATTACAATACATGCTAGTGATTTTACTAGCCCTAGTGGCTCAGAGAGTATTTGGATATAGGTTGATTGACTGAATCACATTGAACGTCTTTCAAGATTTCTTTTGTTAGTTTCCGCATGGCACCTGATTATTACGATACTAACATGAAGATCATCATATTAAGTGAGAATGCATTGGCATTTCCCTCTAGGCTTTAGTTAGTTCAACCAATTCTGACATAACTTTGGTTGGTATAAGAATATTTTTGACTTTGTGGTTTAATTCAATGTGTTGGATAATTATATTATGTTTGGATGGATTCATTTACTCTTAGTTAGTTCTGTGGCTCAATCGAAATCAAAATCTTCGGTTCTGTTGCTGTTTCACCTCCTTTAGCAACAACCAAAGTGGATCAAACTACCAAAGTTTGCAACAACAACAATCCAAGTCTAAATCAATAGTCGATAATTGTCATAAGCCTACAACGACCTCAAGTTAATAAACTAATGACAACTGACCTGGCTTCACAGTTAAATATTTAGTGGATTTCTCCATACATATATAGGGTCTGACAAAAGTTATTTTCACGTGAGCCCATAGATTAAACTGTAGATCCGCCTCCACATACAAATACATTTACTAGAAAGTATGTACATCCAATAAATAATAATATGAACATAACAAATTGCTAAAGATACTATGTCATTATCATATAAAACAAATTACTCAGTACTTTATCAACAAGTTATAGCTAACAACCAGCAAAAGGTCCCTATGTAGTTAGACCCTTTACTGTTTTCTACTTACACTAAGCTGCAATTAATTTGGATTTGAAGCAGCCCCTCCTTTACCTAGTTGTCTAAAATCAACATCAACTACCTTATTTTCCAGCCCGAAATTTTGGTTCAAGGAAGATCGGTCATTTTCCTCAGCTGCCTCAAACTTAAAATTGCCTAATTCGTCAACCTTGGCATGCTTGCTTGTAGTGTTCCTCATAACTCTGTCATGTAAAGTAGTCCTGTTATGTTCTGCATTAGCATAACAAGATGGCGCTGCAGCAGGCATCGACCACAAAGGTAGACTAGCCATGCTTTGTGGGCTATTATAGCCAAAGTTGATGGACTTGAACGGAAACTCATGAATTAATCGTTCACCATGAACTCTTTTTGATCCAATTAGCTGGTTTTTGTCATCCGTTTGATGATCTGACTCGTTAACTAGAGTGACATTGTTTGGCTTGTAAGTATATGGATATTGGATTGGCCGAAAAGGTCTCTGAACTGCATAAATGCCCGGTATGCTCTGGAGGTAGCTGAATTTCCTCTGAATGCTTAATACTAGACTATGATCCTCAAAAACCTACAAGTAGTGAAAACACATGATACCTCCAAAAAATTATGATGAGACAAAAAACAGTATAGTTATGTATTGTTGAATAGTATTATGTAAGATTAAGTAGCATTAAGAAGGAACAAATACTACTTCTTTAGAGGTAGTGGTATGGACTGCGTACACTCTATCCTCCCCAGACCCCACGATGTGGGAATATACTGGGTTTGTTGTTGTTGTAAGAAGGAACAAATAGCGTTGTAGCATTAAGTATGAGACGATATATACCTTATTAAATGAGCCAAGCTGAATTATGCCTTCCCTAACAGATATAATAGCAATAGTCTGCCAAAAAAAAAAACAGAAACTTCCTGAATTGAAATCTTTGAAAATGAGCATAGATGAAACAGTTGTATTTTGTCATTGACTGAACATTCACTACCTGAATGCCTGAATTAAACTGAGCTCCCCAGGCTCTTGGTTGCTAGTGAAAAAAGGCAAATACAGAAATCAGAAAGACTGAAAAAATAAGGGGAAAGGGAGTCGAGGCGGTTCATATGAACTCAATATTTTTTATAGAGACACAGATACATATGTGAAAATCACTAAACATGATTTTCGAACCCATAATTTAGAAAGTTCAAATCTTGAATTCGCCGTTGGTGGGGGAGGAAATGAGGTCTAGTGTTACTTACAGATTCAATGGACATATTCCATGAGCATATAAAGCTTGAATCTTTTTCATTTTGAGCATCTTTAAACACCCATCTGTGACCATTATCTGCTGCAACTTTGCCTACTAATCTGAAAATTTATCACTCCAAGGTTTAATATTTTGCTTAGGGAACAACAACTCTAACAACAATAACATATCCAGTGTAATCCCACAAAGTGGGGTCTGGGGAGGGTAAAGTGTACGCAGACCTTATCCCTACCTCGGAGGTAGATAGGCTGTTTCCGTTACACCCTCGGCTCAAGAGGAAAAGAATCCAAAGCAGTATTGAAAAAGAAGTTACACAAGTACAAGAAATAGCAGATAGTAACATGCTGTAACTACAACAAAATAATATGATAGTCGAGGAACTGAAATCTAACCCTTCACCAAAAGAATAAACCTCATGAGACATTTTGAAGAAGATATCAGGACCAAAATTCATCCTGACATACTCCCTTTTGGTTCTTTCACATTCATAAAAGTCACAAAAACCATCTTCCCAAACAAGAATCCTGAAAATGAAATTAATACAAACAATAAGTCCACACAAAAAAATCACAAATGAAACAAATACTCCTAGCTAGTACTAATATCCCTACCAGTTTCTCTTGTTTCCTCTCGTGCGATCGAGTAAGCCACCTCCATGATCCCATCTGCAACAAAAGTGAAAAAACAATATGCTAACACTATACTCTTTGTGTAATTTAGCAATGTTCAAATGTCCATTATTAATGTGCTTACTTAGGTGGAGGATAATTTCTAGGGACAATTCTCCAGAAAACAGAATAGACCCACTCAGAGGAAGTACAGAGACTTTTAAGTGTGTGTTGTAGAAGACAATTTAGCATGGGGAGTCCACCTTCCATTTTTTTTTCTAGAGAAACAAAAAGAACATAAAGCTGCACGCAGTGTTACTTCAAATCACTAAAGTTGTAGAGAGAAAAGATGATTTTTATTGCCCTTTATTGAGCGTGTGTGTGAAAGGAAACTGATAAATTTAATTGTGAAATTTCTTACCACTGTTTTCTTGTTCTTTTACATGAGTAACACTTCTTGGAGTACCTGACAAAGTTGTTGTCATGTGACTAGGAGGTCACGGGTTCAAGCTGTGGAAATAGTCTCTGGCAGAAATAAAAGGTAAGGTTGCGTATGATAGACCCTTGTGGATCGGCTCTTCCCCCGGAGGCCCCGCTTATAGCGAAGTTTTAGTGCACCAGGCGGCCCTTTTTATATGAATAACACTTACAACTATTTGGTTTGATGGAAAAATCGAGGAGCAATGGAAAGTTGTTTCATATGACTTATATGTCATGGGTTCAAGACATGGAATCAATTACTGATGTTTGCGTCAAGATAGGTTGTATACATTACACCCCCTTAAGATGCGATTGTTCTCCGAACCTCGCATGAACGCATGACGTCTCGCGTACCGAACTGTTTCTTTGTGTGTGTGTGTGGCGGGGGGGGGGGGGGGAACTGTGGGGTTGTGTGAGAGTAGACTTGACATCAATGATTTCAGTAAAAAGTAAACGAGTTTGGTAACATAGTATATGATAGGTTCACACTGTTAGTCATGTATGCAAGGACAGTTATCCTGTTATTTTTGTGATCAAACTAACAGCTGAAAATGGGGTCCTTCATTTTGAAGAAAAGATTAAATGTAACAGCCTGTATAATCATTCAAATAGGCTTTACAATTATTCAAAGCATTTTATTCATCTCCAAAATTGAGGGAGCCCTCTCTTGTTCACTTACTCCACATTTGTTTAATAGATGTGCCAAGGTGATCGGATCAATTTCCACACACCTCAATTATGTATTAACCGCCTAATGGCTAGTATCGCCCACTAGCACAGTAGCCGATAACTTTGTTAAACAGAGGGAAAAGAATCACCCAGCGTTCACTAAAATCAAAACATTGGTTCTACAATGATTTTCACTCCCTTACATTTTCTAATCTGATATAGCTATCACTTTTTTCCTTAGCTCATCACTTGTCACTAATATAGCACGGTAGAAATTAGGGTAAAGGTTAGTTGATAGTCGAGAGTTGTCTAGTTTCGTATCAGTTTTGTTATTATTACTCTATTACTATGTTTTTTTGATTCTAGTAACTGTTGTTTCTTTTACTTCCGGTATTAGATTATATGTTGTTGCTACTTGATCCCTTCTTAATTTCAACATGCTTTAACTACTTGATGCTTACTGGAGTTGAGGGTCTATCGAAAACAACCTCTATCTCATAAGATAGAAATAAGGTTGTGTACAGCGTACAAATTACCCTCCCATACATCAATTTAAGGGATTTTACTGGATAGTTGTTGGTATAAGCAACTTTAGCCAAACCCTACACATTAAACTCTGCTGACACAAATGAGTTGAGTAAGCAAATGATCACAAAACAAAACCCCTTTTTTCAGATTAACAATCAGCAAATCATCTGGACAAATTGGCAACCCCAAAAACAGAACCAAAAGATTCCCAAGATTTTGTACTTGGATAGGGTCTGGCCAATAAATGGTGGTCCTCCACCAATCTTGTAAAGTAAGTGGCACTACATCCATAATGAACTAGGTTGAAAGTGACCCCCTTCCCCCTTTTAAATGCAACCATTCATTGTATACATTGCATCATTCTACAGACTAGGCTTCTTTAAACACCCTTCTACAATAATGTCTACTGTCTGAGAAAGTACCAAATGTAGAGTTAATTTTACTCTAGGGTAATTTTACTCTCAAATCATACAGGGTTGCATGGATGCATATCAAGATCAAATATTTATCCGGTCGGCTCAAGATTAGCATCATATTTTTGACTTATCTCGATACCATTGTACTTGTATTTTTACCTGCAATTAGTTTGCTCTCACGGAGTTAATTAGTCAGAGTTAGTCAGTCAGGAGTCTGCATTGACAAACAAGCTGAAGGTGACCAAGAAGTATTTGGTGTCACATTAAAAATTTAAAGTACTACCTCGTGGTTAAGGATTGCCTAAATACTACCCTCTTCAGACCCCACTCGTAGAATGTCACCGGATATGTTGATGTAATGAATAATCTAATATCATACTGTTTGCTACGAATAGAGTGCTTGGCGTCCTTAAAAATGAAGCCCCACATACCTTATATATATAGGGGGTAAAATTCACAGGCGGACACATGCTGACCACTGTAATTGAAAAATAACCATTGTCATGAAGTTTTATCCGTAAAATTTGATTCTTTTTTAGTTATAAGAGTGCAACAATAAAACTAGGCCCCAAAGGTGAGAACAGCTCACTACATGGAAGGCAGGTCTAAGACTTGAAAATTACAAATTGGATTGCAAAAGAGACTATTCAGCTCCTAAAAGGACATGACTTTGTGACTCTCCTAGCCTCTCACAAAATAATTGTCCTACCTTTCTTATCTTTCAGGATAGAAGATTCCATTGACAACCTCTATTCGTGTCCCTAAAATTGATTCTAATCTCCAACAGTAAAACGAAAAAAAAAAGTGTAGATATCTCTTTCCATTGTATAGAAGTGCTGCATCATAATGGTAGATTTCATTTTCGTTACACTGACAGAGATTTCGACCAGCAGATATCCTATGGTTACCAGCGGTTCAATAGTCATCAAGAAAATATCTCTAGAAGCGGCGAATCAAAAACGAGAAATAGAATAAAACAGTTCCATGGATATAGGGCCTTCCACCATCCGAAACATTAGTTTTCACTGTTCTAAAGGCGCATGGCAATTTATTGGCAAAAATTAACATGCAGCAGTGCTTGACAATTGCCATAAGAACTCCAACGCAACCTGTTAGCATCTACTAAGCTTGAATTGAATATGAGCAGTTCAAGAATGAGCACAGAAAAAGAATATTGACCACCAGGGGCTAGCTTACCCATCAACGAAAGAATCAAGATACGTGGCAGCTGCTAGGAGAACTCAGTTTTATAATCTAAGAATTCATTGATAATCATATATTCAATGACATAACCCAAGCTCAGAAACCTATTTAGTGAAAAATACAGCCATCCAGGTGAATTTGTAGCTAAAACAAATTCATTCCCAATCACAAAACGCTCAATCTGCTTTGAACCTCAAGGTTTGGAAGCACTTCTCTCATCAGTTGAGGGCGCTTTCTTCCCATAACGCTGTAGAAAAAGAAGTATTTCCAATCATTTTCAAAATATTATGGGTAAAATGCATAGATAATGCAGGCTGGGCGATGTGAAAAGACACCAAAGTAATTAGAGCTAAATTTTATATGTACCTGCTTGCCAAATGTGAAGGGAACATATTTATATTTGACCATGTGCATTATTTGCCTCTTCATTGTTGAGATGAACAGTACCAACCAATAGAATAACAAAATTGGCCAAAATACTGGCACATCAAAGGCACTGAAGAATGTCAACACAAAAGCAATGCAGACTGCTTTTGTTAGTGAGTACCTGTCAACGAAAAGCAAATTATGCCAAGCTACTGATTAAAGAAGCTGATATTGCCAACAAAATTCGGATGATTGACTACGACCACCAGAAGTAAAGGCGCATATATGAAGTGCAAAATGAAGTTCTGCTATATGATTAAGTGATCAATTTAAATGGGAATCCCCAACCACATGTTGCACCCAAGGGTGTGAGCTAGTGGTCAATGAAGTAGGTGCAGGTGCAGCAGACCTTGGAGTTTAGGACCCAAATTCCAGCAGATATAAGAAACTAGGGCTGATTTCTTCCCATCCGCCTTAGCCTTGGTGGCAAGATTACCTAGTACATGTGCGAGTCGAAAGTAACACGACAAGTACATAGTGGAATAGTTGAGGTACGCTCAAGCTGGCCTAGACACCACCATCATTTTGGGGGAAAAAAAAAGCACCTAAAGATCTTGCAACACAAAACACCTCTAAACCTAATAGCAGTAATGGAAAGGGGCGGATGCACAACTTTACGTGCGGGTGCCCGGGAACCATAACTTTCGTACGGTTTTTGAATTTATATTGAAAAAACTAGTAAATATATAAGAATTATAAGTTGGGAACCCACAAACAAAGTGTGTTATTGGTCTAGTGGTAAAAATTATAAGTTAGGAACCCACAACCTTTAAATTCTAGATCCGCCTCTGGTAATGGACCAACATAATTCCATGATCAGGACAGCACTTGATAATAAAGATATGGTGGACAACACAAGGATACCAAAAAAGACATAAGGTGGGGAAACGAGTAAAGTTGATGAATAAAACAAACGACATCATTTAAACAGCCAATTCAGTAAACAGACCTAACTAAGCCCCATGTGATGCGTAAGGCCTTGAGCTTCACCTCCGCACAAGCAAAACATGACCTTTTTTATCAGTAACTGCATGAGTTCTCTATCTATCTTTTTTCATTTTTCTTGTAAGAAAGATTTTTCTATCTATCAAAGTAATTGTGATACTTTTATCCTGTCGTGGCATGAACAATAGATCCATAATAATTGGAGCAATGCAAAGAGTTCCAGGGAAGAACAAGGATGCATACTTCACACTTTTTTAGAAGGGATGCGAAACATTTTTCATGCTTTTGAGCTTTGAGACACTCTTCGGATAACTTGTACCAATTAGAATTTAAAGAAATCAGATGTCCTAGTCTATCTATTTCAATCACACATAACATGCTGCATGATGGAGAAAATCCTTTTAGGGCATCCCCTTTAATTATGGGGAGCAAAGCTGGATTGATGGAGTTTGTAGGTTTCAAATACTGACGGTTCAACCAATGTTGCATATCAGTAGGGTGGAAGTTTAAAGGTACCACTGAAGAGAAAAATGTACATATCTCAGGTCAAAACAAATAAAAAGATGCTAACTTGATGCCCCACTTGGTAATGCTTGGTCTCGAGCTAATTCCGCCAAGCACTGTCTCTTAAGCTTGACTAAGGTCATGCAAAGTAGTTCAAGAAAAGTAGCCTCCCTTCTTCCACTCCTATTCTTCCATTCTTTATCAGATCCTAGATCTATCATGTAAAGGGAGCAATAGGCAGCAACTAGCAAACAGATCAGAGAATTTCTCCAGTGGAGCATCAACTTCCATAATAATGAATGTGCAACAACATGACTAAACTGATCAACTAACAACACTTCTCAGCAGATTCCATAAAAAATGAAAAATAAAAATCTACATGCTAAATGTACACATGCTTATTTGAAAATGTGAAGTTTTCCTCTACAGCATAATTTCAGAATCCCAAAAATATAAAATCTGAGATTTTTAGCAATCCACATCTTGATTGCAACAAATGTTAGCGGTCTATCGACAATAAGAACCATCAGATTCAATTGCCTACCAAAAATAACCATCAGATTTCATTTTAATTGATGTCAAAGCCAAAGCCTCTCTATCTCACGTCTGAGTTAGTGGCCTGGACTGCTTACACTTACCCTCCCCAGACCCCACTTGGTGGGAATATACTCGGTATGTTGTTGTTGCTGTTCATGTCAAAGTCAAAAACCAGAAACTAGCTGAAAATAAAATTACAGAATGAGGAATCATGAGATCTAAGGTTCAAATCCAAGAGAGACCAAATTACAAGGTGATTTCTTACCTGATTCCTGTTGCTAGTGGGAAACCATGATTATTTTTTTTTTAAAGTACAAAATGAGATCCTAATCCGCACAAAAGCTAATCCAGACACCACAATTATCCAAAAAAAAAATACACAACTACATCGCAATAGGCGCAAAAGCTAGCTCGGACACCAAAACTATCAAAAAAAATAACCACAAAAAGAGATCGCAATAGCGCGTGCATATCCACATCAAATCCAAAAACACATAAAATCATCAAATTAACCAATTAACTCACCAGAATTTAAACTCAGGAAGACGCCGAACAAACGGACGAAACTCATCAGAACCACGAGTAGGAAGGGTAGGACCGTCAACTTCCGGATCAACTTGCGGTGAAAGGAAAGCAATAAGGAGCTGAATAATATAGATTCCTAAAGCATACGTAATGATGTAAAATCCTTGAACCATGAAAACACGTATAGAATAAATGAGCGCGATCACAGCGAAGAAGATCCAACGGTGGAGAACTTGCGGTGTAGATTTATCTAGAAAGTGTTGATAACGCTGTGATAAGGTGTAAGTCCATCGCGATATGGCGGAGGAAGTAGAGGAGGTGCCGTCGCCGGCGACTGTTCCGCCACCGACGGAAGTCATTTTTTTTTTAAATAATTATTTTTTTGTTTTTTGTTTTTTTTTTTTGTTTTTCTCCTCTACTTTTATTTTTGTGTAGTTTAGATTAGTTAGGAATTTATGGGAAAGTGGGAGAGTGAGAGAGCAATGAGGGGAAAATGAACTGTTGAAGAGGTCTAAATGGGCTTCAGGTTGTGGATTTGCTTATATTGCACTTCACCTCTACTCAAATTTAGGCCCAATGTTTCTCATGGTCTGCTCTTTATTAGGTCCATAATTCCCCCCCACCCCCAAGTACCACTTTACTAGGTAGGAATATTTACTTTTAAAACTTTTTGCAAATTAAATTGGTCAAGTTACATGTTTTGGTCGATTGCAAAATAATTACATATGTTTGCTTTGTTGGTTCCGAGCCACAATGTTAGAGTCGGAGGTGAATAATGTTTATCCTTATCATTGGAGCAGTCCCTTTTTTTTTTTTTTTTGTCATAAAATAATTACATTCCTAGCGAAATATGTATAAAATACTCTATATATTTTATTTTGTATAAAAAATGTATATTACTACTCTAGATAAGTGTGAATGAAGCACACAGGAGACGGTTGTCATGTGTGCTTCCTCACAGGAGTATTTCGGTCTTTTCAAACTTCAGCTAGGGGGCATTATGGTATTTCCACTCGCTTATTCTTGGTGGCCTTTTCATAGCAACACACGTGGCCAGACAGCTGCTATACCACTGAATAAGCTGAGAAGAACACCTTACATCTTCTCGGCTATCAACCATATCCGCATTTTCTCAAGCATCCTTTCCATTTTCAGGTTTTTCTCTTCTCCGTATATGCTTAGCTATGAATTCTTTTCACTTGAATTTCACCTTACTTAGTGGAACGTTTGTTTCTTTGTGCGAATTGTGGATGAAAAAATTGTCGCTCATTTTTTATTTTCTCTCTTTCTCTTTCAAATTATGGGGTTTATTTTACTTGTATTTGTCGATTTATTGTTTTGATGTCTAAATAATTTAGGTGAAACAAATTCTGAGCTTATCTTCTTGGATTCACTCTTTTATTCTTTGGACGATTGGTTTGAGCCAATTTTTGCTCTCTATGTGCTTGTGATAATTCTTCAGTGAAGCTGCCTCTTTGGATTCCAACTTTGCGCTTTAGTTTCCTGATTTTTTTTAGATAATTGGTGTATTATGCTGGTCATTAGGTGTTAACATTGAATAGGTCTAGAGTTCAAAGCCAATGAATTCATTGAAATGAAGTAACTGCTAGATTACTACTTTCTTTAGTTTCATCGCCAGCAGACTGTCTAATTTATAACTCCAACGTTGAGATTGATGACAAAAGATGACAAATATAGTCAGCTCTTCACAAAAAGGGCTGAAATGAACAACCTCATGTGAGAATTAGGTTCCTTAAAAGGCACAGAAATAGCTCGAAAACAGCTCGCAGTATACACAGTCATAGGAAGTATAAGGTTATGTCAAGAAAACCAATTCCTTGGTCTTAGAGTGTCTGATTGAGGGAAAGGCCAAAGTTGTCAAATTCGAGTTGTCCCTTGATATGCCCCAGGAGATCCTGGATAATAGTGAATAAGTAGTTTCCTGATATTACAGAATGTATTTTTGCTTGAGTATATGTATAAAGTAGTAATAATTTTAGTTCCATACCGCAACCATAAAACACAAAAAAGGATTTAATTTTTGTTTTGGTTTTGTTACAAGCTCCTTCATTTCTGTACATTTTGAGAGTAACGCAGGGAATGTTGATTTGTGTTTTAGTTTGATTACATGCAATTGGTGACTATTTCACTACTGTATAAAAAAAGTTATATCATGGTGAAGCAGGTGCATTTTTTAAAGTGTAATATACCTTACTTATCCAAAGTTTAAGTTTGAAAGGAATACCATATCTCCTAAGATAATGTTAGAACTATCGTAGCTGTAGTAACCACGCTTTGAACTCAAATTATAGATTTTTTAGTTGTTGCAATTGTATTATCCATGGCCTGTAATATATGATGGTTACTGATATTAAATAGGGTGATTTCCACGTGGATGCTGATATGGACGTACTATGGGACGTAAACTTGCTTGCAAAAGCTGTTAACTTGTTAAGAAAAGAAAGATGTAGAGTTGGAGTTAAATTATTAAGTTATATGCAGCTTTGGGAGACATATCAATTTAGCAATACAAGGATCTCTGATTCACAATTAATGACTCAAATTAAGCAACCAAGCAGGATCTGAAAACCTAATTGCCATGTAAAACCATGAACCAGAAAAAACCTTGCCAATGCATGCAAGTAAGAATAAATTGCCAGCTAAAGACAATGTACATCTAGATAACTACCTCAAATACTTATATCAAAAGATCAAATTTTTAAGGTAAAAGACACAGCTTAGTATTCATATTCATACAAAGCTATATAAGAAAAATGCACTTAACTTTGTAGTCCAAATTATTTCAGTTTCTATTGAAAACAACTTCTCTACCTAATAGGCATAAAGTTTGTGTACATACTGCATAAAGTTTGTGTACATACTACCTTCCCCAGACCCTATTTGTTGGAATCACACGGATTATGTTATTGTATTTATCTCTTTTTTTACTTACCGCATTTTGACAGAGATGACGAAGTTGAGACTTAATAAAGACTTGAACAAAAAAGTGCACATACTGAAGCCTCCTTGCCTAAATGTCTATTGAAATAGTTTCCTGGTTGCACAGTGCAAATTGTGACTCAGCATAAATGTTCTTTACTTATATCTGGCAAAGATGTGTTATAAAAAGAATAACTTGAACAGAAAATAGAGTAAGAGTAACACTCAGTTAAGTGGTTTTCTTCTACGAATTTTTCCGTTTGCAGTCACCTTCAAATGCTTTTATGACATTAGTTAATTATATTATATGAAGTTTCTACTGTTTGTAGTATGCCTGCGCGTAAAAAGATCATCCCTATAGCTTCTTCTTCGCACAATAAAAGCCAGGAATACTCAACACAAAAGGCTGCGCTATCAAAAAAAGACGGCGCGATCTATACAGACAACTCTTGCCTGATAAAAAAGAGACTCTTCTACTGCAATGACGAACAAGACGCCAAGGATCCAACAACCAAAACTTTCTGATTAATTCTCCTGTTCCACTACCTAATGCTCTACCTCGATTAACTGAACAAAGAGGTATTATCATTAATGAGATATTGCCTCACGCTGAAACAGGTTTTTCCACTTAACGTATAAATGCATGTTGCTTTGTTACAAATTACGCATAATCTTAATATAATAATATTAAATACATTGTGCTTTTTATTCTAATATAATAGCTAGCACCTTCCAACTTGTTCTTGGCAAAGGAAAGGAAGTAGTTGGCTGCTTCTCAACTTCTGAAGTAGGTATGTAGCATCTGCATACTACTGATGTTTACTCTTTCCAAAAAAGGATATACCATGCTAAGTACAACTCTTTGTATGTTACGCGCAGCGTCAGCTACACCTACTAAGCACGATAACCTCGACGCAACAATTACTATTACTGAGATATCACCTCAAGCTGAAACAGGTTTGTCGAATTAATCTATAAGTGCAGGCTACTTTGTTACTGCTTACACATAGTCCTGCTCTGATTATATTGAGAGTATACTTTGCTTCTTCTTCTATCAGGCAACCCCTCTCGAACTATGCCAAGCAAAGAAAATAATTTAGCTGGCTGTTTTTCGACTTTTGAAGTAGGCATGTAATATGCATATACTATTGATCTTTATTTTTTACCGAAAATGATTTACTTGTTAATTAGAACTCTCTCTATATCAGGCTCAACATCAACTACAACCACTAAACAGCATAACCCCCAAGCAACAATTATTGGTTTCACAGGTATGTCTGCTTATTTTCTGTGCAGAATTCTAACGTTACCCCAACTCCGTTTTGTATATTAACTGAAACTCAATTTATATTAGATGCACCATTGCCTCCCCATCAGCGGCATGCTCGAAGAACAAAACCTAGCAAAAAAAAGCTTAGCTTCACTATAAATTTAAAACTACATTAATTAATTAGCTCTTTTGCAAGCTTATATCCCCTCTCTTGCAACTAATATGCACAGGTTGTAGGTTATACGTTACGAAATTCATGTTGTTGCAATATAAACCAACTCCCCAATAATGTGAACATTTTAAAAAATGTCCATGTAAATATTGTAAAAAAGATTTGAATATGAACCATCAGGATTTTGTCAAAAAGTTTCAAGTGTGTAAAAATATTAATTCGGTCAGCTACTGCAGATAATAATGATGACCAATCAACTTATAATGTTGTCTATAATGAAATCATTCAAAAAACTTTGTTGTAAACATATTCATGTCATCTTTACATTTTGAAAAGAGTTACCTTGAAATATCTCCTAACTTACTATGATATCCCAGAGTTACCTTGAAATATCTCCTAACTTACTATGATATCCCATATCCCAGCACCTATGTCTATTAAATTACTTGTAATGTCTAACGTGGCATACACCATCTATCATTTGACACGAGAAAACTTTTGAAAAACTGCGCAACTAAATATTATCATCAAAATAGTTACTGCCTAATTCTCAAAGATCTTTGAGCAGGACAAAATTGCCGCGACAGAGCAACTTCTTTGCCACTTGATGTTAAAATTGAATTTACAGCAAAGCTTTGATATTAGTTCATCAAAAGGTATACTACATCACCTCCCTCCTTTTTAAACTTGCTCAGAAGAAGATTTGAAATTTATTGTCTTTTTTGCTACCACACACATTCCGGAGCTTCCAGGTTATGTGCATGCAGGAAACACATGGCTTGTTTATCCTTCTGCTCTTCCTATGGTTTCTGCTTATATCGGTGCCTCTCAAACAAAGGAATTGACTATACAGTGGTGTGTCCTACAAACAATATTGGTCGTGTTATTGACTAAGAACTCTTGCTACGGCATTATTAGATTTTTTGCTCATGTTCATCGCTAGATGACTTTGATAGTGTTTTTTACGAAGAACGAACTTGATCCGAATTTTTTTGTGAAATGTTTTTTGTCTTTTGTATTGATGAAATTTTGAGGTTTTTTTTGAGCCTTTGAAGTGTAATTTCAAGGATATGCACATTGTTAGTTGAGGTGGTAGGTAGTAGATATCGTGTGGAATTAGTCGAGGTGTGGGAAAGCTGGACTGTTGGTTATAAAAAAAAAAGGAGAAGCTGAGTTTTGAAATTAGATCAGTGAGATGAGCTGATTTGAGTCGTGTGGAATATGACATAATTAGAAATTTTGTTTATATTTATCGCTGGATGACTTTGATGGTGTTTGTTACGAAGGACTTACTTGATTTGAATGTTTCTTTTTGGAGTGTTTTTGGTTTTCTTACTATTGATGAAATGACTTTTTCCTTTGAGCCTTTGAAATGTAATTTGAAGGATATGCACATTTTTAGTTGAGGTGCTACGTGGTGCAGGTATCACGTGGAATTAATCGAGATGTGCGAAAGTTAGCCTGTACACTACGGTTACTAAAAAGTTTTAAAAATACTGAATTTTGATATTAGATCAGTGAGATGAGCTGATTTGAGTCGTATGGAATATGAAATGCTAAATTTTGTTATGTCTTATGGAAGACTTTGATAGTGTTTGTTGAGAAGAACTTGGTGTGAGAAGTAGAGACTTCTTTCTAAGCATTGCCATATGGATTTGTTGTTTTTGTTTGTAGTATTATTTCGACACTTATTAGTTGAGCTTTCACTCCAAAACAAACTACATAGCTTCTAATCTGAGGAAAGGTGTGAATTCTCACTTTTTGCTGTGTATTGTGTTAAGGTTCTGGTGGAAGTAGGCTCATTTTGGATTTGTCTTTCACATAGTTTGTTTGGACTAGCATATCCTTGGATTTTTAGGTTTCAATGCACCTGTACTGTTACTGCAATATGGAACATCAGCTATTGCTTTATTTGTTTTGCTCTTCCGTTATTCCATCCAAGATTATTGGATGTATCATTGGGAAAAGTGAACTTGCTGAGGTCTTTATTGCATAAGAGTCAATCATTTGAGCAGTCTTTTAATTGCTTATCTTTATATTTCCTCAAGTGCTTGAGCCATCTTTAAAACATGTAGCTGTCTAAGGAAGTTAGTAATGTAAGGGATGCCCTTATCTACATTATGATGTTATAAAAGGCTGAGAAGGTAATTTTAATCCATCTGCAGGTGCTGATTCTTACACGCTGGTGGTATTGGTTTGTCGTTGGCTCCAATGTTGCCCAATAATCCTCCATCACGTGGTCGCTATGGTTATGAGTCGCGCTCACTACACTTCTGCTTACTCATACAAATGTTTTCCTGATTCAACTGCCAGCTAACCTCATTCTTGCTATAAGATGATGGGAGATTTGGCTTGTTTAGTTTGTGTGCACACCTTGACTTCTGAAGGTACAAGTAAAATCAAGACGCTCATGGTCGTGTTATGAGCGGAGCTTATTTAACATGGTTATAACACTAATAAGCTCATGTGGGCAAGTTTTAGTATTTGTCATAAATCAATGTATGTTTTTCGCTTGAATTATTGGGCCCGCGCTGGCGCAGGTTCTTCCGCCTAGTATTGCTATAGTCTAGTTTTCCCAATTAAATCATCCCCTAGAGCTTGTCCTCCCTTCTTCTTTCTCCTTTTTTTTTCCTACTATGTATGATGTAGAAAATTGAAAAAACTACTTATACATATCTGTTAATGCGAATGCACCATACAAATTGCATTTAAGAAATGCCATTACTAATCACATTTACGAATATGATTCTGACCATTCAGTCATTATCTTTGTGTTACTAGTCTTAACTTTTCAAGATGTTCACTGAATTGTTCGCGATGTTTTGGTGACCAGTTAATACACCAATGTCTTAAAGAGTTGTTGGACTCCACACAAGTTAGTGCCATCAACTCAGATCACGCGACCCGAAAGAACTAGCTAGACATTAAATACCCTGTAAGAAAGCAGTCAATAAGACCAGTCACCATTAGCAAAGGAGAAGCACAGCTCGTTTAATATTCAAGCTGCTGGGCTATGACATTGTTGCTGCCTCCACCGAGCTCACGTACTGCAACAATACCCGAGCATTGCAGCTCGTTTAATATTCAAGCTCCTGGACTATGACATTGTTGCTGCCTCCACCGAGCTCACGTACTGCAACAATACTCGAGCATTGCAGCTCGTTATCCAAGCAATTCCACAAAGTACCTCTTGAATTTAGAATTGTTACATGAAATACAAGCAGAGTTGAGTGTAATTCAACCTTCAAAGTTCAAACACATGTATTAGAATTCTTCTAACAGTGTCTACAATATCCTCCTCTTTACAAGAAGTAACAAACTTAACCCATAGCAAAATAGGGAATTCACTCTTTTGCAATGGAACAGTGATCACATACGCAGCAACAACGATCGATGCAGCTAGATGAATCGAAGAACAATTGAACGATGAAATCTTCCCCTTCTCATACAGCAGGTCCATAATATCCATGCAAGCTTCAAGCCTCAATTGTTCTCCAACTCTAGCAACTTCACTCAGCTTCATAACAAGATCTTCAAAGTATCGGAACGGAATAGTCAACGTGCCAATCTCATAATTCAGTACCTGGATTAACACTAACTCAGCTTCTAAAAAGTCCTTTGCTGTAAAATGCTGCTCTTTAATAGTGTTATCAGCTAAAGACTTGAAGGATTTGACACTAAGTGATGGAGAATCGTGTATTTTGCTTGAGATCCATATTGCAACAAGTGCAAATAGCTGTAAATTGCTTTCTCTTAGGGGATGTAAGAGCCAGGTTTTAACATCATTGGTTATGGAAAGAGATGGGTAGAATCGATCGGCGTAAAGTGAGAGTGCTGAGTATTTGACAATGGGAGAAACCTGAAGGTCCTGAGCTGATTGAATGAGGAATTCTACAACTCGTGTTCCTAAACAAGAGCAAACCTCCTTCGTCATCGTCGATTCCGATGGATCGATATCGTCTCTGGATAGAACCTGTTTGTCGAAATGCCTGAGAGAACTAAATGTTGAAGAAATGAGCTTGCCTGAACGGAACCTAGTGGCGCGGATCCGACTTATTCGGGCTCCAATTCAGATATCGAACACCAGATGAAAACCAAAAGCCAAAAAGGATAAATTCGTGCAACACTGGGATTTTTCTAAGGTTGAATTGATGAGTAAGTGTTAAACTAATCACTGGATCGGATATCCAATTCAAATATGGTGTTTATATACTCTAGTAAACATTCAGTTGTGGTAGGTGTCAATTATGCTACTTCATCGCACCGGGATATATTTCGAATAAGTTTGGTCATGATATTTAATTAATTTATTTTTTCGGAAATTTTTGACTTGTGTGAAAATCAGTATTTTAAAATTTTGAAAAACAGTCAAAATCTATTTTAGAAAAATAAAAAATAATCATGGAGGCCCTGCAGTACTCTACTGCAACAACTGGTTTAGAAGCAAATCAAGAGAAGTCTAATGTCTTTATAGCTGGAGCAAATTCAATGGTGCAGGACAAAGTTCTCTCAATTACCGGGTTTAAATTGGGTAAGCTTCCTATTAGAGGTACCTTGGCTTGCCTCTCTCCCATAAAAAGTGGACAAAGATTGACTGCCATCAGCTATGCAACAAAATCACTGCTAAGCTTTAAGCTACATCAAAAAGGCATTTGTCTTATGCTGGTAGGCTACAAAATTATCAATTCAATGCTGTTTTCACTGCAAAACTTTTCAGTACTACTTCTCCCTCAGAGTGTAGTTAAACAAGTGGAGGCTAAATGCAGAAAGTTACTATGGGGAGGTACTGATGAAAAGAAGAAAGTTGCTTTGGTGAAGTGGGAATCAGTTTGTTGTTCCAAAGCTCAGGTTGGCTTAAACATCAAGTGTCGTAAACTCTGGAATATTGCAGCTGTGGGGAAATTGATTTGGTGGATTCATCATAACAAGGAAGCACTTTGGGTACAATGGGTAAACCACATTTATATGAAAGAGGGGGTAGACTTCTGGGAGCATATACCACCTCAGGACTGCAGCTGGTACTGGAAACAATTGCATAAAATTAAACTTGGTATGCATACCTGGTACAATCAGAATGGATATGGTGTGACTGCTTCTAGGAAATACTCTTATCTCTGATAGTTATGCGAAGCTATTGGGTGTGAAAAATTCTTTGAGAGGAGCAAAATTAATATGGAGCAGAATAGCACTCCCAAAACATAGGTTTATAATGTGGCTGGCAATGCAAGACAAACTACTTACCAAAGAGAGACTACAGAGACTTGGCTTGGGTAAAGATTTTAATTGTTGTGTCCTGTGCGAGCAACAGCAGGTAGAAGATACTACACATCTATTCGGGGCATGTGCAGTAGCACAAATTCTTTGGCAAAAACTGAAAAGTTGTTTGCATATCAGTCTGCATAAAAAAGACATCAAACAATCCATTCTCTTGATTAGGAAGCAGCGGTGGAAGAAGTTTAAAACAAAAGTAGTTGCAGCAACAGTTGGAGTAATGATACACGACATTTGGTTAGCCAGAAATGGTAAAATTTTCAGGAAACACAAAGTGAATTCAGAGTTTTTGTTTCAACAAATACAAACAGCAATGCGAGAGAGAGTTGAAATGTATAAAGGATCCAAACATGCTAGAAAATGTACAGGTTTTTTTATGACAATATGTAATCAGTGATACTGAGGCTTGATTAGGCTGATCTCGCAATGGATTGGCTGATCAGGTGCTCCTTAGGTGTACTCAAATTGCATTAGTATGGTAATATTGAAACTTTGTTGTCAAAAAAAAAAAAATGAAAAGAAATCCTATATGTTTCAATAGACCATTATGAGGGAAAAAATTGTTTTCAATTGATCCTTGATTAAAAAAGAAAGTATCAAATACAAAATTATAAAAAAAAATAGTAATAGCAAGTTATTACAAAAAAAGTGCACTGTGCATATCGAAGAATAAGAAATTATGCAGGAACTAAATCCGTGCCTCTTTCAAACTAAGTGTGACAACACTATGCTATTTACTAACCTTTTATTCTAATTCTAGACCTCCAATTCATACCTTCCTATCTAATTAAAATCATGTTCCCAGTAAGCTAAAATTTTATTGTGTCCTATCTAATCAACTATCTATATTTTTGCTTCAATCTACTTCTACCTCTCCTAACTTTTGCTACAATCAACCAAATCAAACAGTTAAGAAGTAATTTTAAAACTAGTACTTTGAACCTAACCTAACCATAAGAGATATAATTGCTTTTGTTATCTTATCCTGAAAGTTTCCTCAATTATAGAAAAACAACTCATGTTCGTGAGACACGAAACTTAATTTTGAATGGCTACTTGAAGGCTTGTAAATGGACCAGCAACCTAATTAATTATTGTGTATTATGGCTTATGAGTCATTTTATTTTAGTGGTGAGAGACGTTTAATGTTGATTGTTGTGTTAGTCTTCTCCATTTATTCAATTGATGACAGTGTGGCTCCGATCGTCATTATTGTTTTTGGTTCGTATAGACAACGAAGTTAGCCAAAAAAAAAAAATGTTTTGTTTTAAGTGTTTTAGTACTCCCTCGGCTCCGTCAGTTTTTACTTGTACAATATTGATTTGACATTCCGTAAGCAATGACGGAGTCATAATTTTTATTAAGTGGCATTATCAAAATTAAAAAAAAAAAGTAAAGCCATATAGAAGCTAGAATGAGTCAATATAGTCCAACCTCTAATAGAATAAATGCGTATTCACATTGCATATTTATATCAAATCAGATAATTTAACTTTAACAACTAAATTAAAATGAGAATGCATATTGTTTTTAACTATAGCTAAGTGGTAACTTTTTATCCTGAAAAAAAAAAAGGGCATCATGCGGGTGCTTTGTTTTACGTTACATTTTGAGAAAATACATAAAGACCCCCTGATCTTGTTCGAATTTTTAAAAAAGACACCTAAACTTTAGATACGATCTATTACACCATGATTCTTCTTTAATCCCTTGTAAATACACCATTTTGACCATATTCTGTAGCAATTATTAGGCGTGTGGTTGGCACTCTCTCTTTAAATAATAATTTAATTATTAAAAGATTGGGTTTAACCCAATAACCCGACCCGATTCTAATAAAATACCCCAAAACATTTTCCACGATTCATGTCCATTTCTCTTTCTCTCTTCTTCGATTTTTCTTTCCTTTCTTTCGCGACATACACTCTAAGCTCACATTCGAAGGAGATTGAAGGTCTTTGGGGGATAAATTTGTTGGGGAAAATACGTATTAACCTAAGAGTTGGGAATTTTACAGGTTAGGGTTTCGTGCATTTTAGTTTTAATGTCTCTAACATTTCAAGGCTTTTTCGAAGTTGTGTTTTTTTGGAGGAAAATATTTTTTTAGGTCATAATTTAGTGAAATTGATGCAAATTTGAACATATTGACTTATGCATGTACAACGTCTTTGTTTAATTTTTGTCGATTTGATGAATTTTTGAAGCTGTGTTTTTTTTAGGAAACACATAATTTACTGAAATTGATGTAAATATGAACATACTGACTTATGGATGTACTACGTGTTTGTTGGATGTTTGTCAATTTTTCGCATATGTTGTTGTTACTGTTACGGTGTTGTAGTAACATGTACAACTCAAAATTCTTTTTGGATGTGTGTCAAGTGGGGGTGGTTGGGATGGGGTGGGCTGTTTTTCCTCTTTGTTTACTGATTTCAATGTGTTTATGTTGTTGAATTATTGCTTTTGTAGGTATCTTTTAATGTCTTTTGTGCTTGTAACTTTAAGATGGTATCATGGGGTGAAATAGACTTTAGTCCCCCACCTGAATATATTGATGGGGCTGTGACTAAGTTTTTCGATAAAGATGTTGATATGATGTCCTACTTTGAGTTAAGAGACTATATTAAATATCTAGGATATTCAACCCAATTTGATTTCTTTGTTAAATGGGATGGTTATTTGGTAGAAATTAAATGTGATAAGGTTATTTGTGACATTGTCAGTAAGTTGAAAAATGGGGATGAACTTGAGGTGTATGATTCACATGGGGTAAGTGAACCTGATCAGGCCCTACTTGAATTGGAGTATTTCTCCAATACAAGTGACAATGGGGTAGGTTGGGAACATTTGAACCCTATTAATGAGGGTGATATTTCTAGCCCTAATTTTCAGCCCTTCTGATGATCCTCCTCCTTCTAATATACCTTCCAAGTCTTTTGACCCTACAATAGATGAGGATCCAAGTGATGATGACTTAAAGGATGATTCAGATTCAGAAAGGAATACTAGTCTGGACAGTGATGTCCGTCAAAATATATTGATATAAGAGCTAGTAAAAGACATTTCAATAGGTCACAAAGAAGAAGTAGAGGCATGACAGCTGAACAGGTTAATGTTGGTGAAAAAGGTCCAGATATAGAATATGATGAGTCAAATATTGACACTAGGGATAACCTAGTTGGTAAACTAGGAGGTGATGAACCTTACTACCTAAGTGATGAAGCTCCTAGCTTTGAATTAGATGTTGTATTAGGTTAGGGAGATGGTAAAGATTGTGATGAAGTAGTGCAACAACCTGTGAGAAGAAAGAACAAAAAAAATAGAGTTATTTTTTATGAAACTCGAGAAAAAATTATTTGGGAATTATAGTTGATTTTTTCAAGTGTAAAAGAGTTTAGGCTAGCAGTAACTAGATATGCAATTCAAGAAAAGATTCAAATTGAAAAGTATGTGAATGAGCCTTTTAGAGTTAGAGTAAGGTGTTGCAAAGACACTTGTCCTTGGTTGTTGTGTGCTAGCAAGGATAAGAGTAGTGGAAATTTTATTGCTAAAAGATACAACCCTATTCATATTTGTTTGAGATCAACTTTTAACTATCTTTGCAACTCAAAGTTTCTGGCAAGTAAGTATAAAAGAAAAATTAGTCAACAACCAAACATTAGAGTTATCCAGTTATAGGAGATTATTTGAAAGGAGTTGGATATCCATGTTGGTGTAACAACTGTGAGAAAAGCTAGGCCTAGAGTGCTACAAGAGATTATGGTTGATCACATTGTGAAGTATGGTAGGATTTTTTATTACAAGGATGAGATTTTAAGGACTAATTCAAGTAGCACTTGTGTTGTCAAAGTTGGAGATGCTGATGATACTGGACAGTTAATCTTTCAGGATTTTTATGTGTGCTTTCATGCGTTAAGAAATCATTCTTTGGAGGTGCTAGAAGGTTGACTGCTTTGGATGGTTGTTTACTCAAAGGTGTGTGTAAAGGTCAAATGTTGGTGGTTGTTTGCAAAGATGAAAATAGCCAAATGCTGCCTATTGTCTGGGCAGTTATTAAAGTTGAGAATCAATTGACATGAAGGTGGTTTGTTAAACTACTGAAGAATGACCTTGATCTTTGAGAAGGTCATCAATTGAGTATCATATCTGATATGTAAAAGGTGGTATGACTTTATTCTTAACAATTGTTTGCTTTTTTTTAACAACTGCTGGTACATTAATATACTTATTTTGTTTTGTTAAGGACTGAAAATAGCTGTAAAAGAGCTGCTATCACTGGTTGAACACAGAAAATGTGCAAGACATGTTCTTGATAATTGGTCTAAACTCCAGAAAGGTATAAAAGAAGAGTGTTTTGAAAGATTGCAAAATTCACATTTAAAGTAGAATTGAAGGAGAATATAGAAGCAATGAAGATGTTGGGGAATGATTGTTTGGATGATCTTTTGTGGTACAATTTGAAGACATGGTGCAAAAGATACTTTGAAGAGCATTGTAAATATGATGTTGTGGACAACAATATGGCAGAGAGTCTTAATGCATGGGTACTTCCTGCAAGGTTCAAAATAATCATCACAATGCTGAAGGAGATTAGGGTGAAAATGATGAAAAAAATTGATGAGTTGAGACAGTTTTTAAATACTTGGATCACTGATATTTCTCCCATGACTTTGAAGATTTTACAAGAAAATATTGACAAGTCAATGCAGTGCAATTTGTCTTCAAATTGGAAAAGGGGTTTTTAGATTTTTGACAGGGGTTGTACTCATACTATTAACATTGTTAGTAGGAGTTGCAGTTATAGAGCTTGGCAGCTTAAGGGCATTCCTTGTCCTCATGGTGTTGCTGCCCTTCACCACAAGCAATATGAGCCCATTAATTTTGTTCACCTTCTATCACAAGGATATCTACCTCAGCACATATGCTTATTTTATTCAGCCAATGAATAATATGAAAATGTGACAACATCAAATAATCCTATTGTGAAGCCATCAAAGATTAGGAAGCTGCCTGAAATACCACATAAAATTAGAAGAAAAGAGGCTGATGAAAGTAAAAAAAGTAAAAAATTTAGCAAATGTAGTACTGTAATTACTTATAGCAATTGTGGTACACAAGGACATGATAAAATAACATGTCCTACAAGAGATCAATATGGTACAAGTCAATCAGCAGAAACATATTCTCAGGCACAGGTAGTTTTATAATCATTATCTAATGTACATTCTGTTAAGTGCAAGGATTAATCTCTTAAAATACAGGCTAGAGCTTCTATTGGTAGAGGAAGATGGAGAGCAAGGGGCAGTGGTCCAAGTCATGCAGCTAGAATATCTTACTAGCAAGAGGTATTGTAATGACCCAATTTTCTAGAATCAGAACATCACACGGTGCTCATGATCCCAAAGGACCACAAACTAACCCTCTACTGATTTTTATACCTGTGCACTGCATAATATTTGAAATAAATGCGAAAAACTAGCGGAAACTAGCCATAAGGTTCAAAATATCTAAAATACTCAAAATTGAAAACTGAATACTGATACATCTATTCGAAAAGCCTCTAAACTGTTTGAACTGTGGAGTTGATGGGTCATGCCCCCCAACTAACTCCTTCTATTAAAAATAAACTAAATCTGATGCGATAATAAAATAAGGATCATCCTCGAATGAAGAGGACTCACTGCTACGTCTACTGCTGCTGACTGGGACTAAGCCGCTAAGGGTACTCTGGATCTCGTGCCTTTGAACCTATGGTGTAAAATAAAACACCATAGCACAAATACATCAGTACGTGGAAATGTACTGAATATGAAGATGAGGTAAGGCTAAATGCAAAGGCTTATGCATGAACAATTACTTAACTGAATAATCATGGGAGTACTGAATGAGGACATATGCATGAATGCATAAACCATAACTGAAATCATCATGACTCTGAATACTGAAACTCAGATACTACTTTACTGTCATCTGAACTCACTGCTAATACTGAGATACTGAATAACTGAAGCTTCTAATATCGATAACTGAGCACTAAAGTTGAGATCAGTCCTATCTAACGAGTGATCTCGGAAACTGATGATACTGAAGCTGATTAACTGAATCTACTCACTGATGTTCCGGTGTTTTACGGAATATTTAGCATCATTTCTTAGGAAAATTGTATGTTTTTAAGAAACCAAAGTGATATTTAATGAAGGTTTTTAGTGTTTCAGTGAAAGGAGATAACCACAGAAGAAAACTGGAAAAAGTAGCAGAAAAGGGAAATTAACGGTCAAAATAACGGACCGTCGGATTTACGATGGACCGCCATGTGGACCGTCAAGTTGAACCAGAACAAGGCCTCCAGAGGAGTCGATTGACGGAAAATATGGCGGACCGTCAGACATGTGACGGACCACCAGATGGACCGTCAATACTTATCGAGAAACTATTTCTCAGAGGGACTTGGTGACGATCAAGGTGGTGGACCGTCAGACATGGGACGTACCACCAGATTGACCATCAACGCTTATCCAGAACCTATTCTCCAGAGAAACTCCGTGACGGTCAAAGTGGTGGACCGTCAATCTTAGTACAGACCACCAGATTGACCGTCAGTTCTTATCCAGAAGCTGTCTTCCAAAAGGACTCTGCGACGATAAAGATGGTGGACCGTCAGTCCATCGATGGACCGCCAGGTGGACCATCAGTTGTTATCCAAAAACTGCCATTCGGATGAGTCGAGTGACGGGAAAGATGGTGGACCATCAGATCTTTGACGGTCCGTCATATGGACCGTCTAATGGGACGCGGTTTTTTCGTTTTTAAATTTTAATTTCTTTTTTTAGCTGGGACACATAAATACCAACTTTTAGGGTTAAGAACGCATCTTTTACCTTTTACAAGTTTTATTTTCATCTATTGAACCTCTTGGTATCCAAGTACTTTGGGGAATTTTAGTATCAAACAACTGATCATTGAAGATTCAAGAACTGATTCTTGGGGTTCTTTGTAAGTAAACTTTCCATTTATTTATGAATAATACAAGAATT
>NC_061114.1:222330776-222344484 GCF_002878395.1 Capsicum annuum | reverse complement strand
TTGGGGAATTTTAGTATCAAACAACTGATCATTGAAGATTCAAGAACTGATTCTTGGGGTTCTTTGTAAGTAAACTTTCCATTTATTTATGAATAATACAAGAATGAATTCTTTATCTTCTATGGAGTGTTGTGGCTAATTCTCATAACTAGGGTTACGGGATCCTTAATGTGAAATGCATCTATGGGTTGTGAATCAATTTGAGTTCCATAATTGAATAACATTGCATACTTTCTTCAATTTCATGACTTTTCTTGGTTGCAAAATCGAGGAGTAATCCCTAGAACACCACTTGTTTGAGAGAAAAGTGTTTGTGAGGAAAAGAAGGTGTTTACATGAATTCTAAGGGCCTTAACCTTTGGAGTAATAGCTAATTCCCTAATAGGATTAGCTTACATGAGAATTAGGTTGAAAGAATAAGGCATCCTATGAGTTTGATAAAATTATAGGATAACCTATCCATTTAGGTTGAGAAACTAATGGATATAGAATAGGATTCAACCTTTCTTGCAATTGAATTTTGTAAGTGGAACTCATAAATAATTCACAACCCAAATGATGCTGGCATTTTTGGTGATCATAACCCTGGTTTGATTAGTCTCATAAAGTTATGAAATGCGGTGAAAATCATTAGTTGAACTAATCTTGTTATAATTTATCATTTTACAAATTAAAAAAAAAAAAACCCCATTTTGGTTAAGAAACTCTGATCAACAGTCTAATAACAATTACGACACTTAGTGAGCACAGTATTCCCTATGGGATTCGACACCCAACCGAGTTGGGTTTTATATTTGACAGCGACCGCTTACACTTTCTACTGAGAGTTGTAATTTGGGCGTATCAAATTTTGGCGCCGGAAGCAAATTACTTAAACAATCAGGGGGTTTTCGAGGCAGTGGCTAAGGAAACCAAGGCCGAAACTATTATGATCGAACCGGATACAAGGATAGTGACTAAGCAAATTGGAAAAACAAAAATGATAGGAGTGGGTTGTATATTCCTCATGGAAGTTGTGATGCAGCTACGTCTAGTTCTGGGAAGATGTCCATGGAGGACATAATGGCCAAGCTATTGAAGGGAGTAGAAGCAACCAACGCTGGAGTACTTGAGGTAAAAAATAATTTATCTTTGATGAACCATTTGGTTGACTCACATTCTACGTTGATCAAATAATTGGAGCAGCAAATAGGCCAATTGTCGATGGAACTTAATCAAAGGAAGGTCGGTACGTTACCTAGTGACATAGGTCAAAATCCTAAGAAGGATGGATCGTGCATGGAAATTACCACTAGAAGTGGTAAGGTGTTGGAGAGACAATCTGTGGGTAAGCCGATAGTTGATGTGATAGCAGAAGATGCGAATGAAGCTGATATTGATAATTCTATGGAATCTGTACGATCAGATAAGGTTATTCCAGATACTGTACCTGATTGTCAGCAGACTGTTATATTTGAACAAAAGAAGGACAAGGAAAAGGAAGTTGTGGTTAAAACTTTGCCAAAACTACCACCTTTCTTTCCTCAAAGACTGAAAAAGAAGACTGACGACACGAAGTTCAGTAAATTCATGTCTATGTTGAAGCAGCTGACTATAAATGTGCCTTTGGTTGAGGCATTGGAGTAAATGCCAAGGTATGCCAAATTGATGAAGGACCTTTTGACAAAGAAGAGAGCGGCAACTTATGAACCAGTTGATGATCTCCATCATTATAGTGCGATTGCTACAAGGTCATTAGTTCAAAAGAAGGCAGATCCGGGAGCCTTCACTATTCCTTGTACGGTGGGGTCTTTGGATTTTGCCAAGGCCTTATATGATCTCGGGGATAGCATTAATTTGATGCTGCTAGCCATTTATAAATAGTTGGGATTGGGAGATCCTACACCAACCAATATGCGGCTTGTAATGGCAGATAGGTTGGTAAAATAACCTGTTGGGGTTTTGTATGATGTATTAGTGAAGGTGGCTAAATTCATTATTCCTGTAGATTTTGTTATTTTGGATTGCGAGGTGGAATTCGAGGTGCCCATAATCTTAGATCGACCTTTTCTTGCAATCGAAAATGTGCTTATTGATCTGCGAGAAAATGAGCTTTTATTCTAGATGAACGATGAAGTGGTGCATTTCGATGTATGCAAATTAATGAAGCAGACCAAAGAAATGAATGTGTTCTATATAGTTGATATTTATTATGAGGAAGAGCTGGAATTATCTTTGAAGGAGCAACTTACTGTTGAGCCATTGGCTGCTGTGCTCATGAACTTTGATCGTGAGGATATTGATGAGTATGAAGAAACTGTCTATGGTTTGATAGGAATGGGGTTGTATTCTTATGCCCCCAATAAGCTAGATCTTGACCTTAAGAATCGGCCTTCACCACCGGCTAAGCCATCCATTGAAGAGCCACCAATGTTAGACTTAAAAGAGCTACCTAGTCATCTGAGGTATGTGTTCTTGGATAGTGGAAATACGCTGCCAGTTATTATTGCTGCTGATCTTGACGAACAACAGGTGGAAGCTCTCATCTCTGTTCTTAAGAGATACAAGAGAGCTATTGGTTGGACTATTGCAGATATCATTGGTATCCCTTCTGGCATATGTATGCACAAGATTCAGTTAGAGGAAGATTGTGTACCCACTATTGAGCATCAGCGTCGCCTAAATCCACCTATGCAAGAGGTGGTGAAGAAAGAAATCATCAAGTGGCTAGATTCAGGGGTGGTGTACCCAATCTCAGACAGTAAATGGGTGAGTCCTATACAGTATGTGCCTAAGAAAGGGGGCATGATGGTAGTGGCCAACGAGAAAAATGAGCTAATTCCACTCAGGCCTGTCACAGGTTGAAGGGTGTGTATGGACTACCAAAATCTAAATTCGTGGACACTGAAAGATCATTTTCCAATGTCATTCATGGATCAGATGCTTGATCGACTGGCAGGCAGATGATAGTACTGTTTCTTGGATGGGTATTCCGGGTATAATCAGATCTCCATTACTCTTGAGGATCAGGATAAAACGACGTTAACGTACCCATATGGCACATTTGCTTTTAAAAGGATGCCCTTTGGATTACGTAATGCAACGGCTACATTCCAGAGGTGCATGATGTCGATTTTCTCTGATATAGTTGAAGACACCTTGGAGGTGTTTATGGATGATTTTTCAGTGGTTGGAGATTCCTTTGACTTATGCTTGCTGAATCTAAGTCAAGCATTACAGCGGTGTGAAGAGTTTAACCTGGTCCTTAACTGGGGAAAATGTCACTTCATGGTGAAAGAAGGCATTGTTCTCGGTCATAAAATTTCTGTGAAAGGCATTGAGGTGGATAAGGCCAAAGTTGAGGTTATCGAGAAACTACCTCCCTTTATCTCTATAAAAGGGGTGCGTAGCTTTCTTGGACATGCAGGATTCTATCGCAGATTTATAAAGGATTTATCAAAGGTTGCAAACCCATTATGCAAACTTCTTGAAAAAGAGGCTAAGTTCTCTTTTGATGATGACTGCAGGGAAGCGTTTGAATGCATTAAGCTGAAGTTAGTAGAGGCTTCAGTTATTATTTCTCCCGACTGGACAAAGTCGTTTGAACTAATGTGCGATGCTAACGGGCTGGCGCTTGGAGCTGTGTTGGGCCAGAAAAAGGATAAGTTGTTTCATCCAATCTACTATGCATCAAAGCCCTGAATGGGGCTCAAAAGAACTACACTGTCACTAAACAAAAACTTCTGGCTGTGGTTTATGGCTTTGAGAAATGCAGGGCGTATTTGCTAAGGACTAAGGTGGTGGTCCACATGGATCATGTAGCTCTGAGGTACTTAATGGCTAAGAAATATGCGAAGCCAAGATTGATCCGGTGGGTATTGTTGCTTCAAGAATTCAACTTTGACGTAAAGGATCGCAAGGGGTGCAAAAATTAGGTGGCTGATCACTTATCCAGACTTGAATACGAACAGGCAATCAAGGACAAGTTAGATATTGATGATTCCTTTCCGGATGAGAAGATACTAGCTGCTAAGTTCGAGCAGATTCCGTGGTATGCTGATTTTGCAACTACATAGTAAGTGATGTGATGCCAGATAATCTTTCCTTTCACCAAAGGAAAAAGTTCCTTCATGATGTTACCCAGTATTTTTGGGATGAGCCCTATCTTTTTCGGCGATGTGCAGATGGTGTTATTAGGCGTTGTGTACCAGATGTGGAGATGCTGAATATTTTGGAAGCATGCCACGCTTCACCTGTTGGTGGTCACCATGCAGGTGACCGCACTGCTCAGAAAGTACTGCAGAGTGGCTACTATTGGCCCACACTATTTAGAGATGTATATGAGCTCGTTCGTAGATGTGATTAATGTCAGAGACAAGGATCAATCTCCAAACGTCATGAGATACCAATGTCCAAGATGATGGAAGTAAAGTTATTTGATGTATGGGGCATTAACTTCATGGGCCCATTTGTAAGCTCGTATGGGTTAAAATACATCCTAGTAGCTGTAGACTATGTATCGAAATGGGTTGAAGCTATGGCGTTGGCTGACAATGAAGGAAAAAGAGTTGTGGCATTTCTGAAAAAGAACATATTCTCCCGCTTTGGAGTACCAAGAACAATCATAAGTGATGGGGGATCCCATTTCTGCAATAAAGTCTTCAGGGTTGTGCTGGCGAAGTATGGAGTAAAATAACACCGTGTAGCAACTCCTTATCACCCACAAACTAGTGGACAAGTGGAGGTGTCGAATCGCGGGATTAAGGCCATTCTCGCCAAAACTATGAATACCAGTAGACAAGATTGGTCTCGAAATCTCGATGACGCCTTGTGGGCATATTGAACTGCTTTTAAGACACCAATTGGCATGTCACCATATCAGCTAATTTATGGAAAGGCATGTCATTTGCCAATTGAGCTGGAACATAAGGCTTGTGGGCTCTAAAAAGGCTGAATATGCATTGGAAAGAAGCAGTTGATCTAAGATTGGAGCAGATTAACTAGATGGACGAATTCCATCTCAGAGCTTATGAAAGAGCTGACTTATACAAAGAAAGGATGAAGAAATATCATGACCAAAGGATTACACAGAGAGAATTTATGAAAGGTGTTATGGTCCTTCTTTTCAACTCCAGATTGAAGCTATTTCCGAGTAAATTGAAGTCTAAATGGTCAGGCCCATTTAAAATTAGCCAAGTCTACTCATCTGGAGTAGTCAAGCTTGAAAACGAAGATGGTAGTGTCTTCAAAGTGAACGGGCAAAGAATCAAACTTTATATTGGTCCAAAAGACCTAATAAAAAGTGTTGATGTCTTTTACCTCGATGAAGTCTAGGTATTCGAGATACCTAAGTCATGCTGCAACGTTAAATTAGGCGCTAGTAGGAGGCAACCCACAACATGTTGTTGTAACCATAAGTAGAGTCTATTTTATGTTTTTGGGAAATTTTGATGTGTTTATGGAGTGTGTAGGACCAGAAGTGCTGTAAAGAGGAAAATTGGGTGCATTTGAGCTACTGGAAAGTTACGACGGTACACTTGACGGACCGCCAAACTACTGACGAACCACCATACTCAACCGTCAAAAACAGGCAGGAAAATACATTCACTGGATAGGGCATGACGGCATGAGTGGTGGACCGTCAAGTATATGGTGGACCGTTAAAGCAGCCGTCAGAAGCGAGACTGCTGACCTATATTCTCGTAAGTAGTGACGGCCAATTCGCTGGACCGTCACGACTGTGGTTGACCATCCCATTAACCGTCACACCAAAATAGAAACTCATCGAATCAGTTGAGGGGTGACGTTCCCAGTGGTGGTCCATCACACTTATGACGGACCGTCAATTCGACCGTTACTTTAACCCTAATTCTAAATCGGGTTGGGTTAAATCAGTACTCTTTATAAGTACTCCATATTTGACCCGGAATAAGATTTTAAGAATAAAATTGAGCGGGTACACTCATTGTAATCGTTCCATGACCTTTGATTTTTCCACTTCTCCAAGATTCAAAGAACCTGAATTGAGTTATCCTATCTGAGACTCCTTCATTCCTCCATCACTTTTCTATTTAAGCTAGGTCATTCTTTCCCTATCCCCATCACAAACTAAAGAGTAACAGAAGTGATAGAAGTTGCAAGTAGTTCAGTCTCTGAAGTCTCAAGGAAGTAGAATACTGTAATATTAAGGTATGAGCATTTACTTCTTTCCTCTTGTTCATTTGAAGAGTAAGGGCATGGATTGTTTCATGATTTAGTCTAATGGTGTTGAGTTTGAATGATTTATACTTAAGTTTGATTTAGTGGATGAAGTCTTGCTTAAAATGTGGTTTTAATGTTGTTGCTCAAGCTAAAAATTGATTTTATCTTAAGCTGCGCTAAAAATCAGTCGAACCTATAAATGTGCCTGAGGACGAAGGTTTGATGGTCAACATGGCGGACCGTCAACTTTGTGACGGACCACCAAGTTGACCGTCCCAAAGGTCAAAGACAATGAGTTTCTAGATTGTATTTGACGGTCAGACTAGTGGACCATCAAGTTTTCGACGTACCACCAAGTTGACCGTCCCAAAAGTCAAAAAAATGAAACATACTGGATAAAGCTGACGGTGGATCTGACAAACCGTCCCACCACTGGTGGACCTTCAAATCTCCCGTCAGGTCTCACTGTGAACTGTTTTGCCTGTGTTTTACCTTGCACTGATTTCTTAATCCATTTTTAGGTGACATGGCTCCTAAAAATGGACAAACCAAGGGAGGAAAATCTCAGCGAAGTAGAAACACATCCGCACTAGCCTATAACACCAGGCAAATAGAAAGAGAAGCCATCATAATCCCCAGTCTGAGGAGGGGAGTGACAATAGCATTAGTTTCACCGATTCAAGCCCAGATGAAGCGACAGTTGCTTTAACTCAACCATTACCTATAGAAGGTGAAACTGAAGCGGCTAATGTGGAGAACCAAAGAGAAGTCCCTGAACCTGAAGCTGAAAATGTGATCGGACGGAAGGATCCCCAAGTACGAGATGCTATTAGGTGGCAAATTAAGGGAGCACAAAAAGAGTTCTATGATAGGTTACATCCCACTACTCAAGGGATCCGGAGATCATTCTCTGAAGAACATCAGATTATGGCAACGGAGCTTCATTAATATCCAGAACTGGAACGCCGATTCAATGATTATGGATTGGCATGGATGAGCACACCACCAAGGGAGTACCAACCAAACTGGGTAAGGGAATTCTTTGCAAATTATATTTGTCTGGTTAAAGTTGAATGTCTGAAGGGGACTTCGATTTTGAATAGACCAAATAGGGAGTCTATTCCAATTCGAGAAATTATTGATATCTCGACCCAAACTATCAATAGAATGTTGTTTGGGCTAGTATACGAAGCTCCACCAGTTGTCCCTGATTTCAAATATAGAATGATAAATGTTTCTGGACAGAGACGTTGGGCAGCATAGTTGATCATTGATGATGGAAATCCGTCCTGGGCAACTAAACCCAATGAACGCATTGCAAAATTCACACTTAGTTTCAAGGATAAGCTCTGGTGGGATGTTGTTCGATTGAGGCTAATGCCAACTAAAGGAGATGGAAACCTGGATAATCACAGGGCCGTGACGGTAGCCAGTTTGATTTCAGGTTTGGACATTGATTTTGGCCAGCTAATTGCAGACGAGATTTTTGTGAGAGCACATAAGCAGACTACTTCCATACCCTTCCCATGTTTGATTACAGCATTATGCAAACAAGCTGGTGTGCCGCTGATTCGAGGCATTGATAATGAAGTTTCAGCCACTTATAAACAGGACATTGATAAGTCCAGAGATGAGTCAAAGTTTGACATTCGAGTGAACAAGCCTCCAGCACATCAGTCTCAGTCTGTACCAGTTCCCGAAGCCACAGAAATGCCCGAAGGTATGCCTTTACCCATTACTACATATGTGCCTCCTGATTATGTGTCCCAGGGTACTTCTGTAGGGTCAGATTCTATGTAGTTTGCTAGTGGAGCAGATTTTGCGGAATACAGATTCAACCCGGTGAATTTTGTCAAAGTTGTGAAGAATCAAAAACGGTTCCAGAAGCAGTTAGAAAAGTGGGCTGGAGATTTCAAACCTTTTAGGGATAAAATCGTAGTCAAAGGAGTTAGCCATTTCAAACTATTCAATTGAGGATGGATAACATGGAAGCTCGCACCAACAAAAGGTTAGATTCACTATCTCTTCCTGATCTTGCCAAGCTCATGGCTGAATTTGAGCAGGCAAAGGCTGACATAGCTGAGTTAAAGAAGGAACAATCACAACCGCCTGCATTTGATCTGACTCTGGCGGTAAGTGATGATGATAAGGGTATTCTGGATCTGATGGGTAGACCAGTGAAGGATAAAGGCAAGCAGCAAATAGATGAACAAGCAGCAAGGAAAGAAGGAAAAAGAAGAAAGAGAGAAGCAATGTCACCTGAGGAGTTAGACCAGCACCCTAAAAAGAGCTATGAAGAAATAAAAGAATGAAAGGATCAAAGAGAACAAGAAAATGAAGCGGCAGGTGTCTCTACTAGTGCTACCCCAGAAAGGGGGCTAAGTGCAGGTTCAATTCGGGAAACCATCCCTTAAAATGTCGAGGGTGAAGTTGTGAGTTCTCCTACCACCATAGGGGCCAACATTTTGTAGGGTGAGGATGATGGAAACTCACCACACTTGACAGATGCCTCAGATGAGTGAGAGGCCACGTAAATATTCCAATTCTTACGTACGGTAATTTATTGCTTTGAGGATAATGCATATTTTTCTGTGTGTGGGTGGGGGTGTTTACACAATAGTTAGATGTTGTTGCTGATATTCTAAATCCAATCATGTGCTATCTAGTAGAAGCGGCATGTCTAGGTTGTTTTTATTTTTGCATTTAAATTCTACAAAGCGTAATGTAAATACAAGTGTTTAATGATAATCAATGAATTAGTTCTGTTTCAGCACTTAGTTATTAATATGGAGAATGAATGATGTTGGCATAAGACGTTGAACATGCGTCTGTAATTATTTACTTTTCAGTTAAGCATGTGCAAATAACTATCAGTAATTCTATATTCAGCATTGGTCTGTAAAAAAGTGCATGAATTATGTAATGAACATTCTGAGAATTGTAAAGGATGTTTAACTTCGATGCCTATGGGTGTGAGGATTTACTTGCAGTTCTTTCATAGGATAAGACCTAGAACTTGCCCGAGCCATGGATACAGTCTTCTAGTGGAGTCATTAGGATAGGATAACAGGCCTCCTTAAAGTTCCAAACCTTCTAACCTAAAGAAGCAACCCGGCCTGAAAGATTATTCCTGTTTGAACCCATCTTGTACCTCTAAGAATTGGTTTAACCTCCTGCCCCTGTCAGTAACTCTCTATAGGACTTTAACATTCAGCTCTGAACTTAGCCAAATGCTAACATTGTATATTTTAACATAGACAAAGCATCTAAGTTGAGGGTGGCTAGTGTCAAAAAATGAAAAACCTCAATGGAGTGTGAGCTAGAATCCAATTAGAAACAATTGGTCACTGCCTGCATCAGCATAATTTGAGGGTGACTGGTTCTTCTATTCATAAAAAAAAAAAGAAAAAAAATGACATAAGTAGTAGATTGAAGGTGAAAATATACTAAGGCAAGGAGAGTTAAGTTTCAATGAGTCACTTCACCCGAAAACATACCTCACCTAATCCTAAACCTTGTTGTAAGCCTTTAAAAGATCTGTTTGATCCTAGTGAGTCAATCGTGAGGACGTGTCGTCTAGCCAGGGCAAGCGTATAGGTACTTAGGCTATGTTTGAAATTCTTTTTTTGAGAGTGTGAGAGCTAGACTGTGTCCACATCATATAATAAGTGGTGGACTTCTTTGTTGTGAGGGCAATTGAAGTTTTACTGAATTTGCTTTTATCCGTGGGATGTAACATTCATGCTTGTGTGCTGAATTATAAAAAATGTTGGGTGTGGATTCTGTTGTGTTAAATGCATGAGATTAAGCTGATGAGTGAATGTTTGCATAAGAGAATATTTCAATGGTTGGTTTCCTATCATTTTATTGTTCATGTGCGCAATTTGGTGTTGAGTTGCTTGAGGACAAGCAATGATCTTAAGTTGAGGGTGTTGATGCTCTGGTGTTTTACAGAACATTTAGCATCGTTTTCTTAGAAAAATTGTATGTTTTCAAGCAACCAAAGTGATATTTAATGAAGGTTTTTTGTGTTTTAGTGAAAGGAGATAACCACAGAAGAAAACTGGAAAAAGTAGCAGAAAAGGGAAATTGAAGGTCAAAATAATGGACCGTCAGGTTTACGACGGACCGCCATGTGGACCGTCAAGTTGAACCAGAATAAGGCCTCCAAAGGAGTCAAGTGATGGACAATATGGCGGACCGTCAGACATGTGACGGACCACCAGATGGACCGTCAACACTTATCTAGAAACTACTTCTCAGAGGGACTTGGTGACGATCAAGGTAGTAGACCGTCAGACATAGGACGGACCACCAAATTGACCGTCAACGCTTATCCAGAACCTGTTCTCCAGAGAAACTCTGTGACGATCAAAGTGGTGGACCATCAATTTTGGGATGGACCACCAGATTGATCGTCAGTTCTTATCCAAAAGTTGTCTTCCAAAAGGACTCCGCGATGGTAAAGATGGCGGACCGTCAGTCCATCAACGGACCGCCCGGTGGACCATCAGTTGTTATCTAGAAACTGACATTCGGATGAGTCGAGTGATGGGAAATATGGTGGACTGTCAGATCTTTGACGGTCCGTCATATGGACCGTTAAATGGGACGCGGTTTTTCCATTTTTAAATTTTAAATTGTTTTTTCAGCTGGGACTTATAAATACCAACTTTTAGGGTTAAGAACGCATCTTTTACCTTTTACAAGTTTTATTTTCATCTATTGAACCTCTTGGTATCCAAGTACTTTGGGGAATTTTACTATCAAACAACTGATCATTGAAGATTCAAGAACTGATTCTTGGGGTTCTTTGTAAGTAAACTTTCCATTTATTTATGAATAATACAAGAATAAATTCTTTATCTTCTATGGAGTGTTGTGGCTAAATCTCATAACTAAGGTTATGGTATCTTTAATGTGAAATGCATCTATGGGTTGGGAATCAATTTGAGTTCTATAATTGAATAACATTGCATAAACCTTTCTTTAATTTCATGACTTTTCTTGGTTTCAAATTTGAGGAGTAACCCCTAGAACACCACTTGTCTGAGAGGAAAGTGTTTGTGGGGAAAAGAAGGTGTTTACATGAATTCTAAGGTTCTTAACCTTTGGAGTGATAGATAATGCCCTAATAGGATTAGCTTACATGAGAATTAGGTTGAAAGAATAAGGCATCCTATGAGTTTGAGAAAATTATAGGATAACCTATCCATTTAGGTTGAGAAACTAATGGATATAGAATAGGATTCAACCTTTCTTGCAATTGAATTTTTTAAGTGGAACTCACAAATAATTCACAACCCAAATGATGCTGGCATTTTGGTGACATAACCCTAGTTTGATTAATCTCATAAAGTTACAAAATACGGAGAAAATCATTAGTTGAACTAATCTTGTTACAATTTATCATTTTACAAATTAAAAAAAACCATTTTGATTAAGAAACTCTGATCAATAGTCTAATAACAATTACTACACTTAGTGATCACAGTATTCCCTGTGGGATTCGACACCCAACCGAGTTGGGTTCTATATTTGACAGCGACCACTTACACTTTTTACTGAGAGTTGTAATTTGGGCGTATCACTCACATCAATGACTGCACTCTGAACTTGCTACTCTCAGCTGACTGAATTGGAGATCAAACCTTTCTAGCGGATGATCTTTGAATTTACTATCAATGATAAGAAGAGATTTTATCTGCGATCGAACCTATCTAGCGAAGGACCTCTAAATTTGATAATGAGAATACTCAACTGAATCTGAGACTGAGTTCAAGCCTATCTGATAGGTGATCTCTGGATCTGATAATGAGATTACTCAACTGAATCTGAGACTAAGATCAAGCCTATCTAATGGGTGATCTGATAATGAGATTACTCAACTGAATCTGAGACCGAGATTAAGCCTATCTAACGGGTGATCTCTGGATCTGATAATGCTGATACTAAATATTTTTATGTGAGACTATGCCTATCTAGTGGGTGGTCCATAATTTAATGAAACTATCTGAGTTCCTTACTGAGATAGGTGACTGTATCTGACAGTCCTGATTTCTAAGTTCTAATCTAAAGACTGATACTGAAACTATAACTGTGGGAGTTCTTACTTAACCGACATACCCCGAATCTGAACTGGTGGGGTCCAACCTGTAACCCCAGCTGGAAGGGTGTCAATACCGTGCCATGGGTAAAGACCTCTACTCTGGTCAAGCCTTTCTAATAGGTGACCCTCACAGGAAGTCAAGCATAAGGCAGTATAATAGTCAAGCCTTATTCTAATGGGTGACTCCTGCTCCTGTGATGGCTACGCAGTTCTGGAGTTCAGGGATTGCTCCTAATGACTCTGCCTCTCTAACAGGGAGTCGTTATCCCTGCACTCTCTCGGTGCTAGCTCCTACTCCCAACTGAAAGACTTTAAACTGATTCTTAACTGAAATTAAATTGAGCTAAATCTATTACTAATCATATTTCTTGAATGATCTGACTGAGTTATGCTGAATTCACTTGGTTTTGTATCTGACGGAATACTACTGAATCTCGTTATCTGACTGCGTGATACTGAGTTTCGAACTAAACACTTGAATACTACTAGATCTGAGATGAGTACTGAACTGAGGCTAGAATACTAGCAATGCTGAGGTTTCTGAGATTTCTTAAGTTCTGTATCTGTCTGAGAGTACAGAGTTCTATAACTCACTGAGTTTTGAGAATCGTGGCTTAACTGAGATTATCGAGAAAACTGACACGGGCTCTAGACTGCAACTAATTTGTCGGATATAAATACCCCCAAGACTCGATAACATAAAGTAAAACATAACCATTCTTGAATAATCAAAACCATGGACATTCATTCACCATCACAATCACTAAATCATCTCTTCAAGCATTTAGGAATCATAAATATGTGATAGTATAGGGAGACATGATAGTGGCTCATACTCCATTCAACAAGGTCTTGCATCAAACACTTAGCATGTATGAAAGTCTTAGCATGTATCGAAGAGCACATAATTGGGAAAATTTCATGCTATCATGTCACAATTCATTCACTAAGGCTTCTCAACAAACACTTGGCATGCATGAGCTTGTACACAATTGGATATTTCTAGTCAACATGCTATAATGGCTCTAATTCCTTTACATAATCATTTTATCAAATATATGGGGAGCATGCTTTGCTTATTCAACTATTTCTTCACTTAATTGACATGAACACATCACTTAACAAGAAACTTGAAGAAGGTTTATGTAACACCCCGTATTCAAGTACGTGTATTGGCGTATTCAAGTACGTGTATTGGTCTTATTTATATGGAATTAATTTTATTTTATTTTATTTATACCGGAATTTGCCCGTCGATGGTTCCATATGGAGGTTATTGAATAAGTTTTCCAACGATATAAAGATTTCCAAAAACGGATAGGTTTCGGATATAATCGAGCACGTTAGAAACTATAAAACGGTGGCCGGGATATTGGGAATAGTAAATGTGAAGGAAAATTTCCTGCACACAAACTACTG
>NC_061114.1:222329567-222330676 GCF_002878395.1 Capsicum annuum | reverse complement strand
TTTATATGGAATTAATTTTATTTTATTTTATTTATACCGGAATTTGCCCGTCGATGGTTCCATATGGAGGTTATTGAATAAGTTTTCCAACGATATAAAGATTTCCAAAAACGGATAGGTTTCGGATATAATCGAGCACGTTCGAAACTATAAAACGGTGGCCGGGATATTGGGAATAGTAAATGTGTAGGAAAATTTCCTGCACACAAACTACTGAGGCCAGCTAATTTTTTGAGTCAACTTTGAACGATCATAACTCCCTTAATATATTGAACTGGGAGAGCTGCGACCTATGAAAAGAAATATCTTTGAGTCTTCTTTCCAATTAAATTAGTTTCATCCAAATCCAACCGTCTTAGTAAGGAGTTATACTCATTTTACTTCAGCCTCTCAAAACAGATTTTTAGGGTCAACTTCAAACGATTATAACTTCTTGTACAGGATGAACTGGGTGGCCTACTTTATATGAAATAAAATTCCTTTGAATTATCTTTCCAACGATATCAATTTCACCCAAATCCGATATCGGAGCAAAGAGTTATGGTCGATCTACTTTAGCTTATCAAAATAGTCCACCAAAGGACAGATTTGACACTATTTAACTTTTAAAGGCATTTTGGTCATTCCCTATTATATTATGGACGGGAATATGTGTATATATACATGTATATGAGTTCAAGAACTCATTTTCATTATCAATCATTGAGAAAGAACAAACCCTAACCAAATTTGACCTTTAAATTACTTTTGATTCAACCGTAGAAATTCCAAAGTAATCCGATAACTGCGTTTGTCATCTCGAGAGTTTCGAACGGCACCTATTATTTGTGCAAATAGGATTTCATAATCAAGAGGTGAATTCTAAGGTATGAATATTGTTTGCCTTTGTTCGCTTTCATATGTATATGTGTGATAGAGGATTATATGTATTGGTTGTTATTGAAAGGTGATGGAAATAGGGTTATGGACTATTTTGCATGGTTTGGTTGTATTGAATTGTGGAAGGAGAATATGTTAATTGGCTTATGAAATGTGGATATGGTAATTGAGTTATAGAAGGTCGATATGGTGATATACTATTGAATTGATGATTATTTATGTCTATGGCT